>NW_003852788.1:8366-12556 GCF_000181295.1 Otolemur garnettii
GAGCCTCTTTTTACATTTTAAAAGTAGGTTAATTCTATTCTTGATTTTTACCTATGCAGGGTGTCCTAAAATTTGCCATACATACATACACACCTATTGAAAATGGAAAATTCTAGCTAAATGTACTATTATATAAGAAACATTCATTACATAATTTTACAAAGCATTTCTTTGAGTGTTGATATAATAATATTAAAAATATAAAATATGAGAGCAAGATAGCGGCCGAGTAACAGCTTCTTTGCAACCGGGTGCAGCAAGACTGGGGAGACAAGAATTCAGGCATCACTGGCCTGAGGCCTCTGGCCAGAAACATCTGTTTGGGGATGCTGGGAGACAGTGAGAGACTTCTGGACCCCAGGAAGAGGACAAAAACAGTGAAGAAAGGGAAAATGGTTACCTTCGGGCCTTGGTTGCCACTGCTGTATCAACAACATGGGCTTTACCCATGGGATGTTTTGATTTTTATAGGCTTGGACACTCGGTTGAACTACCTTGGGAGAACTTGAGTGTGAGTGCAGATGACTTTACATGTCATCTAGGGCCCCAGACGGAGTCACTGAGCCTGAACAGAGCTAATCTTGTTTGGCTGTGGGCCTTGCAGCCATTGTGGGAGATTTGCTCCTGTAGACTCCGCCCTTAGAGTTGCAGAGCATGAACAGCCTGGGAGATCTGCCACTGCAGACCCTGCCCTCAGGGTTGCAGAGCTAGCCTGGGGCTGAGAGACCTTGAAGAGTGATATTGTGACTGAGCAGGCCAAAGGCCAGGACTGAGATGCTGTGGAAGAGCAGAGCAGTTCAGGGTTTGGCAGTAGAAAGGCTGTCTTGCAACTTTGGTCATCAGGGGCATAGAGTGAGACTGGTTTGGGCTCACTGGATAAGCAGGCAGCCGCTATAGGAGAGATCGAAGAGCTTTCCTGGGAAAGCTACGGCTTAGCCAAGGTTAACAGTTTAATGTGTCTTGTAAGCAGGCTGAGGAGAGATTTAAGCTTTCAATCCAGCGGGGTTTGAGGAATCACAGAGGCCTCCTGTCTCCATCTCATACAGCTATATCAGCATTGTGACTAACATCTCATACCCCAGAAGATCACCTGTTGCCCAGACACCTGACAATATTCAGGAAGATATATATACTGCTTTGTTGTTGTTTTTTAATTTCAACATTTTCCCTGTTAGATTCTTCCTTTTTTTCTTCTTTTCTTTCTTCATTTTTCTAATTTAAATATCATTTTCCATTGTTGCCATCTTTAATAATAAGAACTTCATTTTTGCTAGTGTTTCTGCCCCTATCATTTGGTTTTCCCCCCAATTTTATCCCATGAGGTTTTCTGTTTGTTTTGGTTTCACTTTTAGTATTTTTGTCTTTCCTCTCTATTTGGTGGAGGTGGGATTCTATGTCTGCTCAGGCTGATAAAGAGCTGCTGACCTCAAGGTAATCACCCAACCCAGCACCCGCAGAGGATGGGGAGTTACAAGGTTGAGTCAAAGTACCCTACTGTACAACTTTATCACTCCTGTCTCCCTCATTCTAAGCCTCTCTTCTTTTTGTCAATATTCCCTTTTACTCACCCCCTCTCCTGTCTGTTTTTTTGTTAGTTTTATTTTTTATTTTTTTTGAGACAGAGTCTCACTATGTCACCCTTGGTAAGGGGCCATGGCATCACAGCTCACAGCAACCTCAAACTCTTGGGCTTAAGTGATTCTCTTGCCTCAGCCTGCCAAGTAGCTGGGACTACAGGCAGCCATCACAACACCAAGATATTTTTTCATGCACTTCTCCTTGTTTAGCTGGCCTGGACTGGACTGGAACCCACCACCCTTGGTGTACTTGAGTGGCACCATAACCACTGTGCTACTGGCACTGTGCCAATTTTTCTTTTTTTCTTTCCTTTTCTTTTTTTTTAAATCTTTTCCCCCTTCTTACTCTTCAGTCCTCTCATCCTTTTGGTCCTGTACCAATAGTATTCATTGAAACCTTAGGCCAGAGGCACAGTAACTTAAAGAGCAAGAGGAAGTGAAAAAAAAATTAAGGCAAGGAAACAGATACAAGAAAATACTCATTAGAAAGAATCAGCAGGCTCGGCGCCTGTGGCTCACGTGGCTAAGGCGCCAGCCACATACACCCAAGGTGGCGAGTTCAAATCCAGCCCAGGCCCTCCAAACAACAATGATGACTGCAACCAAAAAATAGCCAGGCATTGTGGTGGGCGCCTGAGGTCCCAGCTACTTGGGAGGCTGAGGCAGGAGACTCGCTTGAGCCCAGGAGTTGGAGGTTGCTGTGAGCTGTGATGCCTTGGCACTCTACCCAGAGGGACAGCTTGAGGTTCCTGTCTCTCTCTCTCTCACACACACACACACACAAAATAATAAAGAAAAGAAAGAATCAGCAGAAAATCCTGGCAATATGAAAATCCTGTCTGGAACACCCCCCAGGGACCATGCGGTAGCTATTGCAAAGGATTCCACCTATAAAGAAATGTTAAATATGACAGAAGGGTAATTTAAAACACAGATGATGAAAACAATGAAGAAAATGAGGGAAAGAATGAAGGAAATTGCTGATAAAGTGGAAAATAACCAAAAGAAAATCCAAAAACAGAATCAAATAAGAGATGAACGATATGAAGAATATAGAAAGGTTATAGCAGAGCTGAATGAATTGAAGCAGTCAATTAGGGAACTTAAAGATGCAATAGAAAGTATCAACAACAGATTAGACCGTTCAGAAGAAAGAATCTAGGAGTTAGAGGACAAAGCTCTTGTGATAACTCAGATAGTTAAAGAGGCAGAAAGGAAGAGAGAGAAAGCAGAATATTCACTGACAGAATTATGGAACTTTATGAAGCATTCAAACGTAAGAGTTATAGGTATCCCAGAAGGGGAAGAAGAATGCTCCAGAGGAATGGAAGCCATACTAGAGAATATTATAAATGAAAATTTCCCAAAGATTCTGACACACTCCTTTCAGAGGGATATCACTTTAATAGAGCTTCTCCTAGACACATTGCATTCAACCTGTCCAAAGTCAAGACAAAAGAAAAGATTCTGCAAGCTGCCAGGAGTAAGTGCCAATGGACCTACGGGGGCAAATCCATCAGAGTGACTGTAGACTTCTCTAATGAAATGTTTCAAGCAAGAAGACAATGGTCATCTACCTTTAATCTACTTAAACAGAACAATTTCCAGCCCAGAATTCTATATCCTGCTAAGCTAAGGTTTAAAATTGATGGAGAAATCAAACTTTTCACTGACATGCAAACATTCAGGAAATTTGCCACAGCAAGACCACCTCTACAAGAATACTGCAACCAATTCTACACACTGACCATCACAATGGACCAATAGCAAAGTAAGCACTCAGAAATTAAAGGACAGAACCTAACTTCCACAGTGATGCCAAAGAGAAAACTAAGCAATGGAGTTTCATAAAATAAGATGAATAGAACACTACCACACTTACCAATTATCTCAATAAATGTTAATAGCTTGAATTCCCCACTGAAGAGGCATACATTGGCTGACTAGATTAAAAAACACAAGCCATCCATTTGCTGTCTGCAGGAAACACACATACTCTGAAAAAACTACTTAAAAGTCAGAGTTAAGTATTTGAAGACAATTTTTCAGGAAATGGAATTCAGAAGAAGAGAGAGATTGCAATTTTATTTTCAGATACACGTGGATTTAAAGCAACTAATAAGAGAAAAGACAAAGATAGTCACCTCACATTGGCCAAGGGAAAAATAAAACAAGAAGACATTTCTGAATATTTATGCACCCAAGTTAAATACTTCCAGATTCTTGAAACAGACCTTAATTAGTTTGAACAATATGATATCTTATAACACCAGGGGACTTTAACACTCCTCTACAGAGCTGGAGAGATCCTCTAAATCAGTGGTTCTCAACCTTCCTAATGCCATGGCCCTTTAATACAGTTTGTCATGTTGTGGTGACTGCCAACCATAAAATTGTTTTATTTGCTACTTCATAGCTATAATTTTGCTACTGTTACGTATTGTAATGTAAATATCTGATATGCAGGATGTCTTATGCAAACCCTGTGAAAGAGTGATTTGACCCACAAAAGGGTCATGACCCACAGGTTGAAAACCACTGCAAGGCTCGGCGCCTATAGCTCAACCAGCTAAGGCGCCAGCCACGTACACCTAAGGTGGCGGGTTCGAATCC
>NW_003852788.1:14523-23317 GCF_000181295.1 Otolemur garnettii
TGGAGGTTGCTATGAGCTGTGATGCCATGGCACTCTACCCAGGGGGATAGCTTGAGGCTCCGTCTCAAAAACAAAACAAAACAAAACAAAACATATGCAAGTCCATAAATGATATTCAGCATATTAACAGAAGCAAAGCAAAGACCATATGATCCTCTCAATAGATGTACAAAAAGCCACTCAATAAAATCCAGCATTCTTTTCTAATTAGAACACTGAAGAGTATAGGCATAGGTGGTGCACTTCTTACACTGATCAATACTGTCTATGACAAACCCACAGCTATTATTTTACCAAATGGAGTAAAACTGAAAGCTTTCCCACTTAGAACTAGAACCATAACTATTCAACACAGTGCTGGAAGTACTAGCCAATACAGTCAGGCAAGAGAAGAAAATGAAGGGCATCCAAATGGTGGCAGAAGATGTCAAACTCTCGCTCTTTGCTGATGTTGTGATCTTATACTTAGAGAACCCCAAAGAATCAACCACAAGACTTTTGGAAGGATCAAGAAATATAATAATGTCTGAGGATGTAAAATCAACATCCACAAATCAGTAGCCTTTGTATATGCCAATAACAGTGAAGATGAGAAGCTAATCAAAAACACAATTCCCTTCCCAGGAGCTTCAAAAATGAAATAACTAGGAATAAACCTAACCAGAGAGGTGGAGGACCTCTACAAAGAAAATTACAAAACCATAAGAAAAGAAAGTGCAGAAGATATTAACAAATACGAAAACATACCATGCTCTTGGCTGGGAAGTATCATTATTGTCAAAATGTCTATACTTTCCAAAACAATCTATAGATTCAATGCAATCTCCAACAAAATAGCATCATAGAAGAAGAGTTGGAAAAGGTAATTCTTTGTTTTATATGGAACCATAAAAAGGCAATTCTTAGTAATAAAAATAAAGCAAGAGTTATCACCAGACTACCAGACTTCAGGCTATACTACAAGTCCATAGTGATCCAATCAGCATGGTATTGGCACAAAAATAGAGGTATTGTCATTTGAGACAGAACAAAAAACCATGAGATGAAACTAACATCTAACAATCACCTGATATTCCTGATATTTGATAAACCATACAAGAACATACACTGGGGAAAAGGATCCCTAGTCAATAAACAATGTTAGTAGAACTGGATAACTACACGTAAGAGACTAAAACTGGACCCGCACCTGTCACCACTCACAAAAAATTATTCAGGGTGAAGATTTCCATGGCAATTGCAACAACCACAAAAATAAACAAATGGGACTTAATTAAACTGAAATGCTTCCACTTCTTCCTGGCTAAGTCTAGGAAAGTTGCATGATTCCAAGTATTGGTCAATTTCCTTCAGATTTTCATATTTCTGAGAATAAAATTTTATGTAATATTCATTAAGTATTTTTTAAATTTCTGCAAATCTGTGGTTATCTCGCCTCTGTCATTTCTGATTGATGAAATTAGGGATTTTGCTCTTTTATTTCTGGTTAGGTTAACCAAAGATCCATCTATTTTATTGACCTTTTCTTTTTTTTTTTTTTTCAGTTTTTGGCCAAAGCTGGGTTTGAACCTGCCACCTCTGGCATATGGGGTTGGCGCCTTACTCTTTTGAGCCACAGGTGCCACCCTTATTGACCTTTTCAAAAACCAACTTTTTGATTCAATGATCTCTTGTATAATTCTTTTATTTTCAAATTCATTTAGTTCTGCTCTAATTTGGGTTATTTCCTTTCTTCTGCTGAGTTTGGGGTTGGAATGTTTCCTTTTCCAGTTGCTTGAGTTGGAAAGCTTTAAAAGCATTGTTGATTTCCTCTCTTTCTGTTTTCTTGAGGTATGCTTGTAATGCTATAAATTTCCCTCTTAGGACTGCCTTTAGAGTATCCCAGAGGTTCTGGTAGTCTGTGTCTTCATTATTATTTTGTTCCAAAAATTTGGTAATTTCTTTCTTAATCTCACCTATGACCCAGCTATCATTTAGCATAAGATTATTTAGTTTCCATGTCTTTGTGTGAGTTGGCAGATTCCTGTTGTTACTGAGTTCAACTTTTATTCCATGATAGTCCAAGAAAATACAAGGAATAATTTCTATTCTTTTAAATTTGCTGAGGTTAGCCTTGTGACCTAAGATATGATCAATTTTGGAGGATGTTCCATGCACTGATGAGAAGAATGTGTATTCAGTTTTGTTAGGATGAAATATTCTGTATATGTCTGTTAAATCCAATTGTTGAAAGGTTAATTTTAAGTCTAAAATTTCTTTACTTAGTTTCTTATTGGAGGATCTATCCAACACAGCCAAAGGGGTGTTAAAATCTTCAGCTATTATAGTGCTGGAGGAAATCAAGTTGCTCATGTCAGTCAGAGTCTATCTTATAAATTGAGGAGCATTCTGGCAGGGTGCATAAATATTAATACTTGAAATCTCATCATGTTGAGTGTTTCCCTTCACAAATATGAAGTGATCATCTTTATCTTTCCTTACTTTAATTGGTTTAAAGCTGATTGTATCTGCGAATAAAATTGCAACACTTGCTTTTTTCTGATTTCCATTTCCCTGAATTATAAATGACCATCCCTTCACCCTGAGTCTATACTTATCTTTTAGGGTAAGATGATATTCTTGTATGCAACAAATATCTGGCCTGAGTTTGTGAATCCAGTCAGCCAACCTGTGCCTCTTTCTAGGGCAATTTAAGCCATTCTCATTAATCAAGAGTAGTGATAAGCCTGGTATTATTTTCGGTGTTAAATTTATCAAAAGTCCAGTGGACATTTGTAATCCTTTCGTCACTGTGGTATTTGGATTTTGATCAAAAATTTCTAAGTGAGTTTACTTTGGTAGTAAAGCATTGTGGTGGTCATTGTGGAGGATGAGTCTGAGAAAATCCTGGAGAGCTGGTTTAGCTATGGCAAATTTCTTCAGCATGTGAATATCATTAAAGTATTTAATTTCTCTATCATAAATGAAGCTCAGTTTAACTGGAAACAGGATTCTGGGTTGCAAATTGCTTTGTTTTAGGAGGTTGAAGGAAGATGACCATCTTTCAGCAGAGAGATATGCAGTCATCTTAATATTCTCCTTGTAGGAGGAGGTTTTCTTACATCTGGCTGCTTGCAGTATTTTCTCCTTTATATTAACTTTGGTGAAATTAATTATAATATGTCTGGGAGATGCTTCATTTGGGTTGAGTCATGCTGGGGTTCTGAAACTGTCTGCTATCTGAATTTCAGCATCTCTTGCGATGTTTAGGAAGTTTTCCTCAATTACCTCTTGAAGAAGAGCATCTTCCTATAAGGCAAATAGTTTTCTTGGAATTATCCCAGAGGTCTCTGAGAGAATAATCCATTTTTGCTCTCCACTTCTCTTCTTCTTTTTATGTTTGGGAGTGTTCAAAGGCTTTCTCTTCGATATTCAAAATCCTTTCTTCTACCTGCTCCATTCTGTTACTGAGGGGTTCTACCATATATCTCAGATCTTGGAAGGCTGCAACTCCTTTTCTCAATGTGTCAAATTGTTTGGTGATTTTGTCTTTGAATTCATTGAATTCTTGAGCCAACTTTTGAATGATTTCTAGAATTTCTAATTCCAAATTTATTTCCATTCTGTTAATCTTATTTGCCAACCAAATTCTAAATTCAATTTCTGACATCTCAGCCATCTGTTTATGAATGGGATCCTCTGGTGTGATTGGTTTATCATTCCTTGGGGGAGTTGATCTGTTTTGATTATTCATACTACCAGAGTTTTTCCCCTGATTTTGCCCCATGATTGTTTTTTGTCATTTGGTTAGATGATCAGGTAGAGTGAAATTGGATTGGGGGCTTCTGGGGTTGTGGTTGACCAGCCCTTTACCAAAGACCTGGGGCTGGTGACTACAACTTTTCTTCTACAGCTTTGCAAAGGACCCGTATAGTACTACAGCCTGAGACTCTGGAGACCTGCTTGGTGTGGTGGGGCTATGTGGCTCTGTCTTCTATTCAGCTGATCTCTGTCCAATCCTAGTGAAATAGTGACTCTGGGTTGAAGTCTCAGTTGTGGAGAAATACAAGCAACTAAAACATCCTGTCCCCCACAGGCAACAACTGGAAGAGAAAAATCAAACCTTCCCACTACAACAGAACCAGGGTACTACCTTGGATGGTCCTCAGTTGATTTGTACAGTTCAAGAGTTCCAAACTAATTGTCCCAATCAGCACCCACACTCTAGCGGAAGAATTCAAGTGGTGTCCAGCAACTAGATAGCAGCAGTCTACTGGTAGCTCAAGTGTGGCTCACTCTAGTGCTCTGAGGAGTCAGAAAGTCCCATCTAATAGAAGGTTTGGACCAAGGGGGCTGATGCCTCTTCCCCCACCTTGCTTCCCCTTTACCAGCAGACTCTGATAACCCCAGTCTCTGGTAACCCCACCACAAGTCTCTGTTAACCCAGTCTCTGTGGCCCAGTTCTGTTCATTAAGCAAATGTGGCAGGGCTTTGAGCCTGCCAGAGTCAAAGTAAAGTCAATGCCTCCTCCTCTTGGCTACCACCCTCTGCCAGCAGCCAGCAGGGGGAGCTGAAGCTTGCCTGCCTCAGGTACTCAATGGCAACAGAAGAGTGTTCTACCTGAGCACAATCTAAACTTCAGGATATCCAAACAGCAAATGTATTTTTCCCTCAGCCACTGCACCTTTGCCACCACTGTTCTGCTATTCTTGTATCCCTATAGGCAAGGTCTGGTTCCCTCTGGCAGACCACAGAGTTTGGGAGGTGACTTTCTGAAATTAGACCTCTGCAGGATGACTCTATTAATGCCGATGTTGGGTGGAAGGTGTTTCCACTTGGGTTCGCACATCTCAGCAGTTCTCAAATCTTCACTTGTCATGCGGAGACCCAATCCTCTGCCTGCTGCTGAGATACTCTTTCTCAGAGCCAGGCCAGACACCTTACCCTCTGTCTTTCTTCACTGTTACCAGATTCACAGGTACAACATAGCTGTGCTGCCACAGTCTATGCAATGCCCAGACCTAGCCAAGAAGTGCGGACATTCTGGTCTCTGCAGCGATTGGACTTCTATACCACCAGACAAGGGGGGGAAGGGTAGATTGGAAGTTCAAGGAGTCAGGGAAAATATTTGTTCAAACTTCCTGCCAGACAAGGGGAATTCCTAGGCTCACAGCAGGGACTCTCTGGAGAAGGAGTCCCAGTCTCCAGTATGTCACTACACTGGGGAGAGAGAAGAGAACCTGAGTTCACTGCTCACTAGTAGAGATTCCACAGCAAGCAAGCAATTCTCTTGGGGGAGGGGACAGACACACATCCTCTTTGGGATGAGTTCTGTACCTGAAATTTGTTTCCTTGGAGTTGCAGTTTGCCTTGGCAGAGAAGACATGCAATTATCTATCTCTTCTCTCAGCTCAGCTCCCACCCTTAAGCTTTGTTGGGTTCTTTCTGGCTGTTATCTCTCCCACTGGACTGGAGCTTCTGTTGAAAGCTGGCTCCAGTCAGCCATCATCCCGCATTCCCCCTTTTTCTTAATGAATGTAAAAAAATTGGAGTTAGGGAAAGTATCCAACCTGAGGATTTAGCAAAATACAAGACCAACTGAAACAAAACAAACAAAGAAAGAAAGAAGCTACCAGACACACAAGCACATATGTACAATCAGAAACAAATAAACAAAGAAACTGATGAAAAAAAAGAAAGAATAATAATAAATAATAATAATAATAACCTCTAATAGCCTGATGTAAACACTCTCAGTAACCTTAAGCAGGGAAGAAGAGGAAAAGAAAAAAAAATAGCATTAATAATAATTTTTTTTTTTTGAGACAGAGCCTCAAGCTGTCCCCCTGGGTGGAGTGCCATAGCATCACAGCTCACAGCAACCTCCAACTCCTGGGCTCAAGCGAGTTTCCTGCCTCAGCCTCCCAAGTAGCTGGGACTACAGGTGCCTGCCACAATGCCTGGCTATTTTTTTGGTTGTAGCCATTATTGTTGTTTGGTGAGCCCAGGCTGGATTCAAACCCGCCACCTTAGGTGTATGTGGCTGGCGTCTTAGCCACTTGAGCCACAGGCGCCAAGCCAATAATAATTTTTAAAAATAAAATTGACACTAACTCCTACAAGAAAAGGAAAAATGCAAAAAAGCAGAAAGAACAAGCAAAGAAAAATTAAAAAAAAAGACACCACCAACAAAAATATTCATATATATATTCCCTAGACATATATGTATGCCATAGGGATCAACTTTTGTAGGAATATATTTATGTTGCAATATACTTTCTGGACACCAGGTGGCACTGTGAGTGGTTCACAGACTTAGAACTAATTCACAGTTTGTAGTGTTTTTGATGATTCCACCGACTTCAAGAAAAAACTTAACAGGCATGTTTCACAAATTCTCCTTGCAACAGTTCTCATGAAATGTGGGGTATTCTGGACCTGCTTTTGGTGCAGGATAGCTGTCTGCCAGTGAGACTCAAATCACCGCACCTGGCCCATGCACAGAGGTGCTTATCGCAGTCGCCATGACTGCTTGTCCCTCTGGCCACCTGGCCCTGGCACTCCAGATGGCACCCTATCTGACCACCAAATTCAGCTCAGGAGTAGGGTGACCAGACATCCCGCTTTTGGCAGGACAGTCCCACTTTTTAACAATTTGTCCCGCCCCCTGCGTTTTAAAAAAGTCTCGATTTTTGGAACAGAATATATGGTTTTCAGCTGCCATGTGGCTATTGGGAACATACGGTTTTCGGCTGCCATGTGGCTATTTCGCCAGAATATGAGTTTTATATTATTTTTGTTAATTTTATAATGTTAAACTGTAATAATAACAGATAATTGTTGAGAAGTGATTACCGAGAACTGCTTATCAAAGTTTGCATTGTTGTCAGGCCCTGCCCTGCCCCGTGCCCTGCCCCCCCCCCAATGTTGTCCCGCTTTTCAAATGTTAAAAATCTGGCCACCCTACTCAGGAGGCCACAGTTTAACCAATTATCCCACAGAACATCTAGTTTCCCCACGAACTGGGAATTGTAATCTTCTGTGGGGGAGGGGCTGGTTACTGCCCCCCCTAAGAATCAGAGAAATTTATCTGGTAGTCTCTGCAGCTCCGGATTACACTTCAAGTCCACTTTGCTGGACTGACACGTCGCTGCACACCCCGAACTGCCTGTCTACACCAATATTCCCCACAAGGAATGACCTAGCCCACTCACTCTCACCTGTTGTACCTGGAGAGCTGAGCTAGCCGTCTATCCCATCTGCCATCATGCTCTGCCTCCAAGACGTTGCAGAAATGTTGATTCCACTCATCTCAAAAAATCGTCACAGGCAGGTTTCATAAACTCTTGTGGCAAGAGTTCTCATGAAGTGCAGAGTATTCTGGACCAGTTTGAGGGGGAGGATGGCTGCCTGCAAGTGAGACTCATATTGCCACACCTGGCCCACAGGAAAAGGTGCCTGTGGCAGTGGCCATTTCCGAAATTTCAAAATATGTCTGCTTCCTAAGTGGGATCCTTTCCCCCTAATTTTGACTCCAGCTGAGTAGCACCAGCTGTGCCTCTCCAACTGGCACCCCTTTCTGGCCTCCAAATTCCACTCAGGAGTCCACACTTCACCAATCTTTCCACACAATACCTAGTTTCCCAAAGAACTGGGAATTGTAGCCCTCAGTTCTTTGGGGGAGGGTCTGATTGCCACTGCTGAAACAATTTTTGTGGCAGACTCCACAGCTCTGGATTACATTTCAAATCCAGCAATCTACTACTTCGTTGCACACCCCGAACTGCCTGTCTACACTAATATTCCACATAAGGAAAGATCTATCCCACTCACTCCCACCTGTTGTTCCAGGAGAGCTCAGCTAAACATCTATCCTGTCCACCATCATGCCCCATCTTTGCTGGTGACTTTAAAGATGAGTTTATTTTTTGCAAACCTCTTGAAATGACAACTAGTGTACGTGATGTATTTGACACAGTTGGTTCATTTCTGAAAGAGCATAAGATCTCTTAGGAAAAGGTTTATGGTGTTTGCATAGATGGTGCTCCAGCTGTGCTAGGATGCTGATCTGGATGTCAAAGTTTTGGTACTGAATGAGTCACCAAAAGTCATTGGAACTGTATGATTCATTGACAAATATTAGCAATGGAGACGCTGCCGCAAAAGTTACAAGAAGTAATGAAAAAAAGTTACAAGAAGTAATGAAAAGCATCATTAAGTTCTGTTAATTTTGTAAAGGTGAGCACTTTAAACAGTCGACTGTTTTCACAACCGTGAAACAAGTTGGATGCACCAAAAAATGCTCTGCTATTTCACACTGAAGTGAGACGGCTGACGAGAGGAAAAGTTTTTATTTTTATTTTTTGAGACAGAACCTTAAGCTGTCACCCCAGATAGAGTGCCGTAGCATCATAGCTCACAGCAACCTCCAACTCCTGGGCTCAAGCGATTCTTCTGCCTCCACCTCCAAGTAGCTGAAACTATAGGCACCTGCCACAATGCCTGGCTATTTTTCATTTGCTGCCGTCATTGTTGTTTGGCGGGCCTGGGCTGGATTTGAACCCACCAGCTCAGGTATATGTGGCTGGCGCCTTAGCTGCTTGAGCCACAGGTGCCAAGTCCAGAGAAAAAGTTTTAAAATGTGTTTTTGAGCTTCATGATGAACTCAAATCATTTTTTAATCAGAAAGCAAGACCGCGGTTCAAAGCACTTTTCTTTTCTTTTTTTTTTTTTTTTTTTGAGACAGAGCCTCAATCTGTCCCCCTGGGTAGAGTGCCGTGGCATTACAGCTCACAGCAACCTCCAACTCCTGGGC
>NW_003852788.1:23723-28994 GCF_000181295.1 Otolemur garnettii
TTATCTGCTTTCTTTGAGGAACATGACATTGAACCAGACAAAAGGATTACAATGATAATTTCTGTGAAAGAACACTTGCACATGCTTGCAGATGAAATTTCATAGTACTTTCCAAATCTACCTGACACCCCATTTGCACTTCCTAGAAGCCCATTCACAGTCAAAGTTGAAGAAGTTCCTGTGACAGCACAAGAGTTCATTGAACTTATTAACAGTGATGCAGTGAGAACTGATTTCTCTACAATGCCAGTTGCAAAATTTTGGATCAAGTGTTTGCAGTTATATCCTGTCCTGTCCGAGTCCTTCTTCCATTTCCAACAACATATCTTTGTGAAGCAGGGTTTTCCAGCTTGTTGGTTATCAAGTCTAAATACACAAGTAGACTTGTTGTGGAAGATGATCTTCATTGTGTTAGGCCAAAAGTTGCTGAAAATCAGGACCATAGTGACTCCATCTTATGACCCCTCCCCCTTTGCCCACCACCAGGTTAGAACCCAGTGGAAATTTCCATTGATCTGTGCTCTGCTTCTGTAAAATAGCTTGCTTGCAGAATCCACTACAAGCTTGCTTGGTTAACACCTGAAGAGTCCTGACGTCCTGGGCTCAAACCCTCCTTTTGCACCTCCATACCTTTAAAACCCCCAACCACTAAAACTTGGGTGCTGTTCTCTGCAATTTTGCAGACTAGGGGCAGCGGGTCGATTGATCTAATAAAGGACTGTATTATCTTTTAAATTTATCTGAAGTGCTTTTTTCTTCTGTGGCTCAGAAATTTTATGTACAACAGTTGTACTTTTGCAAAGACTGTCCTGAGAATTTCTGATCTGGTGAGAAAGAAGCAATCTCTCAACCTTCGCACTGACGTTGGCTCTTTATGCATAAAGTCACAAAATGTAGCAATGTAGTTTACTGATGTTATATGAAGACTTTACCAAT
Organism: Otolemur garnettii; assembly: GCF_000181295.1. Classification (NCBI taxonomy): domain Eukaryota; kingdom Metazoa; phylum Chordata; class Mammalia; order Primates; family Galagidae; genus Otolemur; species Otolemur garnettii. The sequence continues at coordinate 24,660 of NW_003852788.1, forward strand.
GCTACACCATGCTTCAAGAGAAAATTTTATTTATTTGTAATTAGAAGTAAATATTTCACGATATATAATTACATATTGTTTTTGTGATTAATCACTATGCTTTAATTATGTTCAATTTGTAACAATGAAAATGCATCCTGTATATCAGATATTTACATTACGATTCATATCAGTAGCAAAATTAAAGTTACAAAGTAGCAATGAAAATAATTTTAAGGTTGGGAGTCACCACAACATGAAGAACTATATTAAAGGGTCATGGCATTAGGAAGGTTGAGAACCACTGAGTTTGAGGTTGCTGCGGGCTATGATGCCACTGCACTCTACAGAGGGCAACAAAGTGAGACTCTGCCTCAAAAACAAACAGACACATACATGTATTTTCTCACATACACATATACATGTAGTTTCTTTTCTCTTCCTCCTCCTCCTTCTTCATTGTCTTTTTCTTCTTCATTATTATTTACATACTCGGGAACAACATGCCAGCGTGGGCACTATACTTCAAGTGTTTGTTGTTGTTGTTGTTTTATTGAGACAGAATCTCACTATGTTGCCCAGAGTAGAGTGCTGTGATGTCACAGCTCACAGCAACCTCCAACTCTTGGGCTTTAAGCCATTCTCTTGCCTCAGCCTCCCAAGTAGCTGGGACCACAGGTGCCCGCCACAGCATCTGGCTATTTTGTGGTTGTAGTTGTCATTGTTGTTTGGCAGGTCCGGGCTGGGTTGGAACCTGCCAGCTCCAGTGTAGGTGGCTGGTGCCCTAGCCGCTGAGCTACAGGTGCCAAGCATGTTTCTTTTTTTTCTTGAGACAGAGCCTCACTTTTTCACCCTCCATTAAGTGCCATGGTGTCATAGCTCACAGCAACCTTAAAGTCATGGGCTCAAGTGATTCTCTTTCCTCAGCCTGCCAAGTAGCTGGGACTCCAAACATCTGCCACAACACCTGGCTACTTGAGAGATGGAGTCTTGCTCTGGCTCAGGACCTTAGAGAAGGTTTTGCTCAGTTGTATTTTTCTCCCTGCCTCCCATTACCCACCCTCATGCCTTCACTCTGTGTCCCTGCTTCCCCTCCCCCCTCACTGTCTCCCACAAGAGTTGAATATGCCTGACCTGTGTGGGATCAGGCTGTGAGGGTCACTATCGGGACCACCTTTCAGAGGGCACCATCTGGCAGTGGGCAGTGGTGAGTCCTGGGAAGCAGCCCCTGCCACAGCTTGCTGGGCTGCCTTTTTGTGTGTAGATCATGAATTCTATCCAATTCCTGGAATCAAAAAGCAGTTGTTGAAGTTAAAAAGCAATCCTGTTTTGTGGAACTGCCACTCAGTGGACGTACCTTACTTATTATAGTTCTCCACTGTGTCTCACTCACTCCCATATTTCTCTTGTAACTTCTTCCTTTGCTGATAAAATGTCCTCATAATCAGGGCTTAGTTGGATGTCTCACTAGAGTTACCCTCTTTGATAGACATGTGAGATAATCTCCACATTACTTGCACTCTTTAGAAAAACTAAGAATATAAGTAAAAACAGTTTGTGAGTATTGGAGCCTTGTCTGAAGCTTTGCTTAGAGAACAGGCAGGCCAGAACCTACAGAACAGGACTAGTAACCTTCTGTATGGAACTCTGACTGCACTGCTGTTCGCGGAAGCAGATAAGGGTTGATGGCCCTCTGTGCAAGGGAACAAGTCTAAGGTGACATGTGTGGAAAACTACTACATCTTCCAGTGGGTGGCTTCCAAGCTCCTTGAAAACAAAGCTTTACAACTTAATTCTTAGAATTAAACTGAGTGCTTGTAAAATAGATTACCCCCTTGCTCCATCTGTTGATTTTTACTCTATAGAAATAAAGTTTGGAATGCATAATTGCTTAAAAAAATATATGGTTGTTTTTAAGTCAGTTTTCCGGACTCGGTGTTTCCTTTTAAGGTTAGGATAGAGTAGGGAATGTTAATTATAGATTATTGATTGAGGTGGTGTATGTGACTTACTGACTATAAAAGACCCTTTGAAATAAAGATGATTGCTACTTGCCATCCCATGAGCAGTAGTCTGTTTCTTGCATCAATACAATTTTAGTCGCGGACTTACACCTGAGGCAAAGCTCTCTCCGTTTCCTTACAGAACCTTCAATCGACATAGACGTCCTGTACAACCTTGTAGTTATTCAGCTATTCTGCCTGATTGTAAATTTATTGGTGGTGGAGTGTGTCATTTTTTGTCACTACTGTGTCTTCATTACCTAGGATAACACTTGTCACTTAAGTGTTCCATAAATATTGCTAATGAAAGGGCAATCATTGAAAATTGAATCACCTCTTGAATCACTGCCTTATTAACTGTGGTCTGCATTGTTCTTTCTGCTTATAAAGGAAGCAAGGCATCAATTTTGGAATTCTGACTTTCTTCATTCCAAAATAGTCATTAAATACACATATCTACTACATTGTAGGGAACAGAAGCCTCTTTTCAGGGAATGAGTAATGGCTTGCTTTTTTTTTTTTTTTTTTTACATATACATGTATTTATTAGGTTTCCACTTTTTGCCTTCACAAAATTTAAAAGGCTTAAAATTTAATAACAATAACAATGTTTAAGATAAGGACTAGAAACAAACCCTCCTTGTTTGTTAGTTTGTTTGTTTTGAGACAGAGACTCAAGCTGTCTCCCTGGGTAGAGTGCCATGGCACCACAGCTCACAGCAACCTCCAACTCTTGAGCTAAAGCAATTCTCCTGCTTCTGCCTTCCAAGAAGCTGGGACTACAGGCACCCACCACAATGCCAGGCTATTTTCTGTTTGCCGCTGCCATTGTTGTTTGGTGGGCCTGGTGTGGATTTGAACTCGCCGGCTCAGGTGTATGTGGCTGGCACCTTAGCCTCTTGAGCCACAGGCACCGAGCCATGCCTTGCTTTTTTTGCTATCTTGTTTACACCAGGGCTCCTATGTAATACTAAAGTAATTGTCTTGGAATGTGACTATGGTGAAGTTGATATTAGGCCTACCAAAGAATAGAAGTCTAGTTCCCAAGACTACTTTATAATTGTTGGACATGTTTGGTAGCATAACTCTTTGTGAGAGCCAGAAGTGGATAGGTTGGACTTCTTAATTGTATATTATTTGATGACATTTGCTGCTAAATGTTAGAATCAGGCTGGGCATGGTGGCTCATGGCTGTAATCAAAGGACTCTGGGAGGCTGAGGCAGGTGGATAGCTTGAACTCACAAATTCCAGACCAGACTGAGAAAAAGTGAGAACCCCATCTCTACCACATAGAAAAACTGAGGCAAAGGGGATGGCTTGAGCCCAAAGGTTGGAGGTTGCTGCAAGCTATGATGTCACAGCACTCTACCCAGGGTGACAGCTTGAGACTCTCTCTCAGAAATAAATAAATAAATAAATAATAAATGTTAGAATCAATAAAGAATTTTTATTTGTTGGAATAATTAATTTTAGTTGTATTAATAATTAACATTGTAAACAGGAAAGATACACCCACACATGCTTTTCCTGCATTTGTACTGTGGTATAATTGACACCAAATCAACTGTATACATTTCAAATGTATAATTTGTGTTGAGTGTCTTGGCTCATGCTCGTAATCCTAGAATTCTGGGGGGCCTAAGGTGGGTGGATTGCTTGAGGTCAAGAATTCAAAACAAGTTTGAGAAAGAGTGAGACCCCGTCTCTACTAAAAAAAAACAACAACATAGAAACAGAACTACGAATTTTAGTGGACAACTATAATCTCTGCTACTTGGGAGGCTGAGGCAGGAGGATTGCTTAAGATGAAGAGTTTGACATTGCTGTGAGCTGACACCATGGCCCTCAACCCAGGGCAATAGAGTAAGACTATTGCCTCCAAAACATATAGCAGGACAAATTAGAAATGATTTGATATATAGACACCTTTGAAAAAACATCCCCACAATCCATAATTTATCACCTCTCCAGGTTTTCTTTTCTTTTCCTTTTATTTTTTTCCCTTCTGAAGCAGGGGCTCACCTTACACAGAATAAAGTGCCATGGCATCAGCCTAGGCCACAGCAACCTAAAATCCTGGACTCAAACAATCCTGCTACCTCAGTCTGCAAAATATGTGAAACTAGAGGTGTGATCCACAACCCCTAGGTTATTTTTCTATTTTTAGTAGAGTTTGGGTTTCACTCCTACTGAAGCTTGGGTCCAGAACAGAAGAGCTCACGCAATCTTCTTACCATAGTCTCTGAGAGTACTGGGCTTACAGGTATGACCCACGATGCCCATCCATTTTTTCCCAACCTTTATCTGCACATATGTCTATGTAACTTCCTCTTTTTTTTTTTTTTTTTTTTT
>NW_003852788.1:29185-31179 GCF_000181295.1 Otolemur garnettii
CTCACAGCAACCTCCAACTCCTGGGCTCGAGGGAGTCTCCTGCCTCTGCTTCCTAAGTAGCTAGGACCACAGGCACCCACCACAATGCCTGGCTGTTTTTTGGTTGCATCCATCATTGTTGTTTGGCAAGCCCAGGCTGGATTCGAACCTGCCATCTTAGGTGTATGTGGCTGGTGCCTTAGCCACTTGAGCCACAGGCGCTGAGCCTATGGTGTGGTTTCTTATCAGGTGTGGGGAAACTGAGCTCTGGATTAAAAGAGTTGAACAGTGGGTCCTGTAATTTAGCCAGTGACCCCACTGGTCTCAGGGGAATCTTGAGTGGGTGAACTGATTGAATTAAAAACTGAGTCACCTGAAACTGGCACACTGTAGAGTCGGTGTTTCCAAGTCTGTTTCTGTCACCAGACTCAGTCATTTGGTTTTTGCACCTGGATTGAAATTGAGTCACATGTTCAAGGTGTTGTATAAGCCCAGCAATCTCTCTCAAGGTAATTGTGACAAGCTTCTGGTCTTTTTACAGTGATATGCTTCGTATCATTAAGAGTAAAGGCACTGCTCTGTAATAGGGATTCAAGATAAGTGATCCATGCTGTACATCATGGATGTACATGATGAGTAGCTGCTCATCAGCCCACATGACCAGGATTTTCTGTAATGGGCTGCATGATATGGGCCTAATTACTTGTATAGGGCAGTGCAGAAAACCAGGCCTACAGTATTCTTTTCCCAGGTTGTATTTAGTAAGCCCTTCCCCTTCCTGTCAAGTAATACAAAATAAGAAGGAAGGAAGCAAGGGTTAAAGTGAAGAGGACATGTAGGTTAAGATTTTAACAGTCTTAGCTTGAGGGAGTCTTCTCCTGGTACTACCTTCCAGTGGGTTCTGCTGTCCCAATGGTTTTCTTCACACGGGAGTGGTGGATCCCTGCTGACAAGCCATCGAATCTCTCAGTGGTTGGGTTAGTGAGGATGACAGTGAAAGGGCCTTTTCACCTCAGGGTGGGTCCTTCTTTCTGGAATGATTTGACATGCACTCGATCTCCAGACTGGAAGGCACTTTCAGGGTCCTGGTTAGTTCCTCTGGGATCCTGTGTAAGTGCCTCGAATCTGGGATTAGATGTCTTTCTGGATCTGGGAGTAGGACTGGAGGTACTTTAAAAGAGTCTGGTTAGTTATTCCTGCTAATTGAGGATCATGTATGTGGGGAGGCAGTGGGGGAGGTCTCCCATACATGTTTTCACATGGAGTAAAACCAGTCCTATACGGGGTACATCTTACTCTAAGGGTGCCTAAGAGCAGGAGCTCTGTCCACTGTACACCGGTCTCATCATCGAGTTTTGTTAGTTTCTTTTAGGATCCAGTTCATTCTTTCTACCTGTTCCAAACTCTGTGACCAGTAGGCACAGTGGAGTTTCCACCATATAACTAGGACTTTACTGATCGCTTGGTTCAAGGCAGAAATGAACACTGGCCCATTATCTGAGCCAATTGAAAAAAGATAATCTATACCTAGGGATTATCTCATTTAGAAGCATTTTTGCAGTGGTTAAAGTGGTTTCATTTTGGATGGGGAAAGCTTCTACCCACCTCAAGAGGGTGTTGACTAGCACCAGGAGATATTTATATCCTTTACTGGCAGAATGGAGTTCAGTAAAGTCAATTTCCCAACTATCTCCTGGCACATGCCCCCTGGGCTGTATTTCCACAAGAAACCTTGTTCCTACCTTGGCGTTAACCTTTTTGAAAGTGATGGATTGGGCTGCCGTGGACTGGGTTGGTTTTGAAAGTCCTTTAAATGCATAGCTGGATCACAGTACCTCTTGCATCTTCTTGTCTTCTAGATAGGTGGTTGTGTGTATTTGCTGAACAAGGTCTGTTCCCACTAATTCTCATAAATATATCTGGCCTCCTGGCAGTTGCAGCCATTCACTAGTGGTCTTTGTTGTCCACAGGCTGCTAGCATCTTCTCTTTCTTTTTGTGAATAGTGAGGTGTGGT
>NW_003852788.1:32103-33239 GCF_000181295.1 Otolemur garnettii
GGAGATTAAATTATCCCACAGTTTTACTTTTAATAGCCTTCTGGCTGATGTCAGTAAGCTTCTCTCTATATATGTTTTCCTGTGGTGTGTGCTGTGACAAAGGCCTATTAGTTGTCAATGTAAATGTTAATGACCTTGTCTTTTCCCCATCTAAGAGCCTGTGACAGCAATCAGTTCTGCTTTTTGTGTTGAGCTGTTAGTGGGAAGAGCTTGTGCCCTGGGTACCTCCTTTTGTGTGATCACTGCCGCTCCTACTTTCCAGGAGCCTTCCCATATATAGCCACTGCCATCTGTAAATACTGTGGTGTTGGTGTTTGAGAATGGTGTGTCTTGCAAGTCAGTGCACCAGTGCTGGGAGTAGTCTAGGACATCTTCACAGTTGTGCACCGGCTCTGTTGGGTCATCATCTGGCATCAGTGTAGCAGGATTCAGGTTTTGTGTTTGAGCAAACTGCAGTCATGGCTGGTCAAGTAGCAGGCTTGATATTGGGTGACCTAGAATTGGACATCCAATGACCATGGGTCCCTTGGAGGGGTGTTTCCATGGCATACAGAGCTGTCAAAATCAAGTCCTATCCCAGAGTTAATTTGCCCGCCTCCCACACCAGTAAGGCTCTGGCTGTAATGGCTTGCAGACAGCCTGGCCACCCAGAGGCTACCCAGTTTAGACATTTAGATAAATAAGCCACCACTCCCATGGCCCTAGAGTCAAGGTCAACACACCTTTTGCAATACCTCTTGTTTCGTGTATATATAGGTGGAACAGCTTGGTTATGTCTGTCAAACCAAAGCTGGGGCTGTTATGAGGGCTTGTTTCAAAGTTTTAACACCTGGGATTCCTGCTGTCTCCACTGCAGAGGTCCTTCCCCAGAGTGGCAGCATACAGGGGTTTTGCAATCTCAGAAAAACTGCAGATCCACAGTCAGCAGTAACCCACCACCCCCATGAAATCCAGGACTTGCCATTTGGTTGTAGGAGTTAGGATTTTCAGGATTGTTTGTTTTCTTTCTCCAGTTAGCATCTGTCACCCTGTTGACAACATGTACCTGAGGTACATCTCCTCTGTCAAGCATAACTGCACTTTCTTTACTAACATGCTGTAACCTAGATCTTTTTTTAATTTTTTTTTTTTTTTTT
>NW_003852788.1:33493-38086 GCF_000181295.1 Otolemur garnettii
GCCTTAGCTGCTTGAGCCACAGGCACCGAGCCCCTAGATCTTGAAGGTACTGGAGGAGATCCCAAGTACTTATTAAGCAATCTTCATAATTTGTAGCAGCCAGCAGGATACCATCAACAAAGTGTAAGAGAACATAGTTCATATACCTGTCTTTGAAGATTTTCAGGTCTTTTTTCAAGGCTTCTCCAAAGAGATTGAGAGAGTTTTTTAATCCTGGAGGAGCCTTGTCCAGGTCAGTTGATTGGTCATTCTGGTCTCTGGGTCAGTCCATTCAAAGGCAAAGATCTACTGACTGGCTGGGGCCAGTGGAATGGAGAAGGCATCCTTCAGGCCTAGATCTGTAAACACCTGGAATTCTGGTCAGAGGAGACTCAAGAGAGTGTAAGGGTTTAGAACTGTTGGATGAATGGTTTCCATCTGCTTGTTTACCTCCTGGAGATCTTACACTGGCCAGAAGTCTGATGACCCTGGCTTCTTGACTGGAAGAAATGGTGTGTTCCAGGCCAACTGGCAAGGAGTTAAGATTCCAGCTTCTAGTAGATGCTGGACATGAGGAGTTATCCCTTGGAGGGCTTGCTGGCTCATCAGGTACTGCTGGATCCAAACAAGGGAGTCTCCAGCAAGGAGCTAGGAGGTGGTGGCTGGCCAGTCCAGGGGGATTTGATTCTGCCCACACTGAGGGGACGTCTTTTTATAGCTGAGTCAACAGTGTGGGGGCTGCTGGTTTTGCTTTTTCCTCTCCTCCAGGATTACTGAAGAGAAGGTACTCTTCAGACAAAGGTGTGGATAGATGTAACTGGTAGACTGGGGGCTCAGGAGCCAGAGAGACACTCGGGTCAAGGACCATTTCATCTCCTTGTGGGGAGAACAAAATGGTGGCCCAGAGTTTCTGGATCAAGTCTCTGCCCAAGAGGGGGTAAGGACAATCTGGGATAACCAGGAAAGTGTGAGTCACTTGCTTCTATCCAAGGTCCACAGTCCAATGTTGGGTGACTGGACTCATCCGAGTGGCTCCAGTGGCTCCTTGAATGGGAATATGTTCTTCAGACAACAGTCCCAGTGGTTCCTGCAAAACAGATCACTCTGCCCCAGTGTCCACCAGGAATCAGATCTGGCAGTCCCTCACTGTGGCTGGTGCTCTCAGGGGCCTAGTGGGAAACAGCTCCCACCCTATCAGTCATAATCATTATTCTTTTCAGTTGATAATGCCAAGGCCTTATTGGGCCTGTTCTCAGGGCAATCTTTTCTCCAGTGGCCCTTTTCCTTTCAGTATGCACCTTGGTCTCTCTCCAAGTGTTCCCATTCTAATGCTAATAGTAGCAAAAAGAGACAAATAGAATAGAATAAAGTTTGTCATATTTACCCACCACAGACTTTATACCCCATCATAATAGAGCATGGTGAAAATTGAAGTAAACTTCCAAATCCCAGCTTTATCCTCAAAAGATAAAAAGTGTGACACCAGTGTTAACCCTTCTTGTTTGCAGGGCCTTTCTAGAGAAAAGTTACTGTCTCCCATGAACGAGGGTGCTCAAAGGAATCATGCTATAGTCTATAAGAGAAACTGGAGGTGCTGAAACCAAAGGTAACATATTGTTACAGCAGCAGAGAGACTCCAAGACAACAGACAGAATTAGGTCTAGCAAGTGATCACAAGCTCTTAAGAGGAAATATGTGAAAATGCTTCAACTGAAAAATAACCACACATTTCCACAGGCGGAACACTGTCAGACTGTAATGGTTCTTGCTGTCTTAGTACAATGTGTGTCAGAATCTTGCAGGATGAAACCATATCACAAAGTTGGTGAAAGGTGGCTTTTCTCATCCTCAAAAATCAGTGAAAGGCTCTAATGTGTACAAAATAGGGTGATATAACTCAAAGGAACAAAAGAAATAATCTGGAATCAACCGTAAAATATAAAGATATCAAATTACATTAATGTCATCTGAATAATGCTACATGGGTCAAATGGGAATGATACAGACAAATAAGTAACATCACAAAAATGAAGATATCGAACAAAATAAAAGCATAAATAAGCAGAAATTCTGAAGATGAAGAACACAATGAAAATGACCGAGCAGTCTCAAATGTAAGAAAAAAGATATAAAATATCATGAAGCTCACCATACTCTAGCAAGGAGAAACACAGAGTCCCATAAGAAGGCACATGAAGATAAAGGATTGAAAGTCACACACAAGAAGAGAATCTTGAAAGCAGCAAGAGAAAATGGACATATCATCTCTAAGCAGGCTCCTGTGAGATCACTACTATTTTGAGAGCTGTGATGCCACTGCACTTTACTGAGTGCAACATAGTGAGACTCTGTCACAAAAAGAAAAAAAAAATTGCAGGACAGAAAGATGTTTAATTAAAATATTCATCAAATGAGAGCAAGGGAGATTATGATAAGATATGTATATGTATTTGTATATGTACATATGTGCGTGTGTGACTGTATGTGTATATACACACACATGTGTTGAGACAGAGTCTCACCCTATTGCCCAGGCTACAGTGCCATGGCATCAGACTAGCTAAAAGCAACCTGATACTCCTGGGTTCAAGCAATTCTCCTGAATGAGCCTTCTGAGAAGCAGGGACTAATGGTGTCTGTAACCATAGTCAGGTAATTTTATCTTCTATTTTTAGTAAAGATGGGGTGTTGCTCTTACTCAGGCTGGTCTCCAACTCCTGAGCTCAAGACATCCTCTCATCTCAGCCTCCCAGATTGCTGTCAGTACAGATATGTGACCCTGCACCCAGCCAGGGCACAATATATTTTGAGGCAAAACCTGTGTTATTTCATAAAATATACTTTAAATCAAAATTTCCAGGAAAGGTAAAGAATACAAAATAATAACATAAGGGCTTATTTGTTAGAAACATATAACTCCTTTTTACCATTTTGCATATATATAAAATACATAATGAAACAAAATGTAGGACAGATTTACAACCCTCATGTACACAGTCAAATGAAGAGCTATTCACACACATTTATTACAGCATTATTCACAGAATTCATTAGGTGAAAGAAATCCACATTTGCCTCAAAATCTAAATTGGGAAATATCATTTAGGATATATAACTAATAAGAGTATTACTCAGCTTCTAACAATCAGGAAATCTTCTAACATCTCTAATAAAGATACATCTTCACATTATGATAAATGAAATAATACAGGTTCTCCCCCAAAACAGATACATTTGAATACAATTATATAAAATAATGAAAGGCCTGGCACAGTGTCGCATCCTTCTAATCCTACGAGTCTAGGAGGCTGAATCTGGTGGATTGTGTGAGCTCAGGAGTTCAAGATCAGCCTAAGCAGGGCGGAGCCTGTGGCTCAGTGAGAAGGGTGCCAGCCCCATATATTGAGGGTGGCAGGTTCAAACCTGGCCCCAGACAAACTGCAACAAAAAAATAGCTGGGCATTGTGGCAGCACCTGTAGTCCCAGTTACTCAGGAGGCTGAGGCAAGAAAATCGCCTAAGCCTAGGAGTTGGAAGTTGCTGTGAGCTGTGATGCCACAGCACTCTACCAAAGGCAATAAAGTGAGACTCTGTCTCTAAAAAAAAAAACCCCAAAACAAAAAAAAGATCAGCCTAAGCAAAGGTGAGACCCTGTCTCTAATAATAGCCAGGAGTTTGGATGGGCGCCTAGTCCCAGTTACTTGGGAGGCTGAGGAAAAGGATTGCTTGAGCCCAAGAAACTGGGGTTGCTGAGAGCTATGATGCCACAGCAAAATACAAAAAGTGACAAAGTGAGACACTGTCTCAAACATAAAACAAAACAGGTCGTGCCTATAGCTCACTGAGTAAGGTGCCAGCCACATACACCCAGGGTGTCAGGTTATAAAAACCAGTATAGAAGTGCCTTTATGTAAGAAGAAGAGAAAGAAACCCAGGATTCTCAGAAACCATTCCCAATTAATCTGAGCTTCCCTAATCATATTATGCTGTGTGGTTTCCTCCTTGAACTTTGGACCTCCGACCATTGTTATCTGTCGCATTCGGTCCAACCTACCTGGGTGCTTGACTACTGTCTGGTGTGTCTTCACCTTCCAGGGTTCTTTGCTTTGCTCCAGAAAGGTGATGAATTTGGGCTTAGACAGAGTAAGACCTGTTTTATTAGAAAAAAGGAACATGACTTTTGTTGGAATTCTTCAAGTGGTCATGTATTACCTTGCTAAAGTAGAGAAAAGAACACTTTAGAACATCCTGAAAGAATAATCGCCAAATACACATTCCTTACAGAAATTTTAGAATCTTTAAAAAGTATTTAAAGTTGGAGGATTTTTAACTCCACCACCCAATAGTACTGAAATAAAATTTGGTGCTAGAAATCAGACTTAAAGGTGTGGGTAACAATCTATGCCACTAAAATTCTGAAATTACCATTAATCTAGTGAAGAATATAAATCAGCCACAAAAAGGGTAAGATTAATGCCACTCTAAGTCATGTTCGATATTTTCTTTTCTATACTATGATATACTTAAATTTTCCTTAAAAACAAGAAACCGGGGCAGTGCCTATGTCTCAAGGAGTAGGACACTGGCCCCATATACCAGGGGTGGCAGGTTCAAG
>NW_003852788.1:38251-40028 GCF_000181295.1 Otolemur garnettii
GCTTAGTGTAGACCAGGAACTGTGTATTTCAGTTCTCCTCACCTATGAAGACCAGGTGTCTGTAGTTCTCCAACATGACATCCCGATACAAAGTCTGCTGAGCAGGGTCCAGGCAGGCCCACTCATCCATAAAGAAATCTACAGACACATCCTGGAATGTCAACAGTTCCTGAAAAACAAACATATTTACCAAGAAGGCAGAGGGAGACTGAATTTCACTTTTAGTTACATGCATGAAGAGAACTTACTCTGACTTGTAGGAAAGACTGGAATTACCTAATAAGGTAGGTATGGAAGAGACATATTCCCTCATGTGTTGTCTAACATAGAGGAAAGGGGACGGCACAACATCCACAAAACCAGTGTACACCTACACTTTTTTGGTTGACACAATAGAAATGAAAGGCCACCAATACTGGCATGTACACTTTTGTGCCTTATTTACCTCATACAGTATAAGTTGTGTATGTTTTATATGAAAATGTCATGGTGAGGCTTGGCACCTGTAGCTCAGAGGCTAGGGTACCGGTCACATACACTTGGGCTGGAGGGTTCGAACCTGGCCTAGGTCTGCCAAACAACAATGGCAACTACAAGAAAAATAGCAGGGACTGGACCATAGCACAGTGGTTACAGTGCCAGCTACATACACCGAGGCTGGTGGGTTCAAACCAGACTCAGGCCAGTTAAACAACAATGACAACTGCAACAAGAAATAGCCGGCCATTGTGGCGGGTACCTGTAGTCTCAGCTACTTGGGAGGCTGAGGCAAGAGAATTGCTTGAGCCTAAGAGTTTGAGGTTGCTATGAGCTGTGATGCCACATGACTCTAATGGGGCAGCATAGTGAGACTCTGTCTCAAAAAAAAAAAAAAAGTCATGGTGAGTTAAATGACACTTCTAAAGTTTAAATATGTGCAAAAAAGAACTGGAGAGCTTCAAAAAATGTAGAAATTTATTCAAAAGATATAAGGTGAAGATGCAATTTCTAAATTTCCAACAAGCTCAACAGGAATGCTAATGATTCTCTCCCATGATATTTTGTCAAACATGCAGTGAACTGTAGACACTGGATTTATCCCAGTTGATTTCTGAACCAATAAACAAAGATGACACTCATTCGCAAGTGCAAACAATATTACTGCTATAATAGGGCAGAAAAAGTAAGTCATAATCTCATTAAAAACTAGTTTAAAAAACAAAAAACTAGTGTTAGGCCAAGTTCAAGGTACAGATACCTGGCATATTTTCTAGTCTTTAGTCATGTCTTTAAATATGTCCTTTTTAGCATTCTGGAAAGCCAGGCTTTTCTAATTATTCTGTTTTCTGGAACATTGAGTTACTTTAGGCAGTTAATGGGGTCTTCTGTAAAAGTGCTTCTTCTCATTCTATGTAGAACTGATAGAAGTTTGAGATGGAAGCTAAACTGCACATATTCCCCTTCTTTGCTAACAGCCAATGACCCAACCTCATCCACAATGGGAATCTTGGGCATCCACATTTTCCCATTTTCAGCAGAGAGAAAGGGAACATTTTCACCATTTCAGGATATAAATTTAAGGGAGAATTTTTTATGACGTATGAGAAGCTTGGATGAAGAGAATAGAAAGAAGACTCTGTCATATATATGGAGGAGAAGGATTTTTGGAACCCCTTGACTATTATAAGAAATAGACTTGTATTTGAAACAAACTCATTGGGCAGGAACATCACAAGAGACGTAAAGGTTGGCAAATTCTAAGAACATGATAGTGCAGGAGAAACAGAGGGCACAGCAC
>NW_003852788.1:41141-43644 GCF_000181295.1 Otolemur garnettii
GGTCACAGCAACCTCCAACTTTTGGGCTTAAGTGATGCTCTTGCCTCAGCCTCCCAAGTAGTTGGGACTACAGGTGCCTGCCCCAATGTCTGCCTATTTTTTGTTGCAGTTGTGATTGTTGCTTAGCTGGGCCCAGCCGGGTTCAAACCTGCCACATATAACCACTGTGCTACAGGCACTGAACCCCTGCTCCCTCCACCTTGGGAATTAAGGAAGGAAAATAGTGAACAGTTAATTCCTGTTTCCATTTTGGTCTAGCTCAGCCACCCAGACTGCCAGACGGCAAGAAACCGTTTCTAGGAGACATTTCTAGACCTACACAGTTTCCCAAGCTCCTTTCCCCTTTCACCACCTTCTGGTCAACTGAGGAACATCAGGTGGTCTTTCTAAAGTTAGTCAGCCATCTCCCCATATTGCTCGTGAATAAACTGCTTTTTTCCCCACCAACTCTTACATTGTGACTTTGACTTTTCAGGAAGGAATAGTCAATCTTGGATTCAGTTAAAATTTTGCAGGTTTTGAGTGAGTCTATGAAGTGACTTGTTTAACAATTCCTTTTACTGCTACTATTACTCCTTTTAGGCTGTAGCAGCGCTGAGGTGGAGAAAGCAAACACAGCACAGAGTCCCCTCTGCTCAACACCTTGTAACAACACAAATATCTCTGGTTCAAAGAAGACCACCAATCACAATCTTGATGCCTGGCATGGTTTGCTGGCACTTTAAGTTCTCCAAAGGTGAGAGAAGGTAGCAGTGTCTAAAGACCTGGACTCAGAATTTGGACCTGCAGGTTTGGGTCTGGCACATACAGGGGTATAGCCAGTGCCCCGTGTACATTCATGAGAATTACAGAAACAGAAAAATAGAAATGAGGACAGTCTCAGTGCACATCTGTCACCCAGGTTGAGCTTCTGGCCTCATAGTCTCTGGGACAGTTTTAGGTCTAAAAGTATCAGGACAACTGAAAGACAGAGAAAGGTAATGAACAGCTGATTGCTGCTCTATCAAAGTATTTTCAGGTTATCCCCAAAGTCACCACACATAGGAAAAATTGAAAACTGTAGGTAAATATACCTTTACAAAATGCTCATTACAAACTCTGACATAGAGAATAGTTTGTAAATGTTTTATAAGATTTTGTTGTAGGTGGCGCTTGTAGCTGAGTTGGCAAGGGCACCAGTCACAATACACCTAGTTCAAACCCAGCCCAGGTGTTCAAACAATGACAACTGCAACCAAAAAATAGCCAGACGTTGTGGCGGGCACCTGTAGTCCCAGCTACTTGGGAGGCTGAGGCAAGAGAATTGCTTAAGCCCAAGAGCTGAAGGTTGCTGTAAGCTATGATGCCAGGGCACTCTACCCACGGTGACAGCTTCAGACTCTGTCTCAAAAAAAAAAAAAAATAATAGTTTTGTTTCAAATAAAAGTACACAGAGCTACGATTTCCCATTTTCCCTGTGTATGGTGACTATAGGTGCAACTTTTGGAACTGTGCTCCTCATGAGGGGAGATTGGAAATTGGCGGAGACCATTGCAGCTTCATTATTTGGGACAGCACGCACTTTGCTGTACAATTATGCGTTGTGACTGGAAGATTGAGATGGAAAGCACCCTCTGGAGTTAAACTCAGTGGGAATCATTCCTTTCTTTTCTTTCTTTTTTCTTTCTTTCTTTCTTTCTTTTTTTTTTTGAGAGACAGAGTCTCACTTTGTCACCCTAAGTAGAGTATTGTGGCCTCATAGCTCACAGCAACCTCAAACTCTTGGCCTCAAAGCGATTCTCTTGCCTCTGCCTCCCAAGTAGCTGGGACTATAGATGCCTGCCACAACGCTTGACTATTTTTAGAGACGGGGCCTTGCTCTGGCTGAAGCTGGTCTTGAACATTTGAACTCAGGCATTCCACCTGGCTCAGCCTCCCAAAGTGCTAGGATTATAGGCGTGAGCCACAGCACATGCTTGGCATCATCTATATTTATGTTATATTTGGTAATTATGGATGGTGTGCAAAAATACTATTTCATTAGAAACCGACTCATTTTTGTAGACAGAAAAAGAACTATGATATTAAACCAGAATGTGATGTTCATCTCAAACAACCTAGAAGATTGCAAAGATGAATTCACTATATTTAGTCCTCAATGAGACCTGACAGCACCACTGGTTATACAGGTGTCCATAAAGTTTGTGTATAACTTTAAATAGTAAAACCCAGGGTGACAGAGTGAGATTCTGTCTCACAAAGAAAAACTCATGAATAAAAAAAATATAGAAAAGCATGTATAGGGCCAGGGGATAATGGTGAGAGACTGGGGTGCATAATTCAACCTGGGAAGGAGCTCTGATTACAAAAATTTCCCAGGCTCTATGTTCTCAAGAGCAGCTCACTGCGAAAAACAAAACTTCCTTCAAGGGCGGCACCTGTGGCTCAAAGGGGTTGGGTGCCGGTCCCATATGCCAGAGGTGGTAGGTTCAAACCAAGCCCTGGCCAAAAACTGCAAAAAAAA
>NW_003852788.1:43806-45641 GCF_000181295.1 Otolemur garnettii
CCGGCCCCATATGCCAAGGGTTGTGGGTTCAAACCTAGCCCCAGCCAAAAAACTGCAAAAAAAAAACCCCAAAAAACTTCCGATCATGACTTAGGTGACACTCTCTATTTTATCTATGACAAGGCCAGGTGCAGGCGCTGCTAATTCACATTTCTTGCTCATAAATCTTCATCAAGTTCTGTGGAAGTTACTCTTGTTTCCCTAGGACCCTGACATTTGGCTAATTCTAATTCTGACTTCAAAATCTAGCCCCTCTTTATGCCCCTCCTAAGAACTATCCAACTGCAGCATGAAACATCTCCTGACCTGGCAGATTATCTAGCCACACTCCATTCTGCCCTCATCTCCCATCTTGTTTCTACACTTGTGTGCTCCACTCTGTCAAACAAAGTTCTTGTGTGTGATACTTGCAGATCTTAAACTTCATACCCTCCCCAAGCAATAATTCCAACAATAATGAAGAATTCATTTTATTACACAATAAGACAGAATTTCAATTTTTTTCTATTACACAATGTCTACAAACACCACTAGAACAATACCAATTACACCTCAGGAAGTGCGTATCATCACCCTCCACTTCCATCAACTACATCTGCTTGTGGGTCCCCAGCTTTTAGGAGTCTACACATCTGTCCCTATAAAGGGCTCTTCCATAGCTGGTGCAAACAGGCTGAAAACGTGCAGGGAAGAACTCCTGGGCCCTCAATGATCATCTTTTGGAGCACCAAGATTGACCTTGTCTTAGGCACTAGATTCAGACCTTTGGTTCCCAGTCAAGTTTGTTCACTTCCTTGTAGATGAGAAAATATCAAGTGTTTGAGAAATTCACCAAAATTCTGCAAACTCAATATAGATGTTTCTATGATAGAAGGAAATTGTAAGACACTTTTCATTTCTTATGGCAACATAAAAAGCAAAATTACCTATTTTGTGAGACAATAGTGATGTCATTTAATTATGAATTCCATGAAAACAAATTATTTAGTAAACAATCATCTGAGACCATTTCTACTAGTGCACAAGTCCCCTTCCATAGCATTTAGCATAACTTCCAGAAGATACAAAACAGAACAAAGTTATCTACTGTTAAAAATTCTCTAGTCTGTGTAAGAGAGAAACTGGTATTTGGGAATATTCACAATTCACCAATTGATCTACCACACTTTCACGTGGAAATGTATTCATTTATATGCAGCCATGAAGCAATCCAAACTTTGTCTCTTTCTTCTGGGTATCATTGCAAAGCTAAGCCCTGGGCTTCCATCTGAAATCATCCGCAGACACTGCATATCTCAAAACCTTACCACTGAAGGGATCATGGTGAAACTTGCCCTTTTCCCTTAGGTTGGTTCACTGAAAAGATCAACTCATAGTTACAGTAGATTAATAAGAGAATGGTTTATTTCCAAATATCATGCCCACGGGGGGAACCACAAGAATGATTTCCCAAAGTCTCAGTGATAGTTAGGGGCTGTTAAAGATGCCTTTTAGAAGGGAGGGGGAAGGGTGGAGGAAAGTATAGGTGCAGCCTTTGGTTGCTGGGGGGAATGTGTGTTGATGGGTGGAAACAGATTGATTTGCAGATTAACCTGAGAGACAGGTCTTGAGCTTCAAATGACCTTAGGGCCAGGTCTATGTGATAAGGAATCCAGCAGCCCCTTTTCTGATTCTAAATCAGGATACTCAGGTATTAGAGAGAAGCAAATGCATTCTCATCAAAAATGACCTTTTCACTGAAAACATTCTTTATACCAAGGAATCCTGTTTTGGTGTGCAATTTACTCCTTCACTACGCTCACTCAAAGAAAAAAAGATAAAAACCTTTCTTTAAA
>NW_003852788.1:48260-49966 GCF_000181295.1 Otolemur garnettii
CATTGTTGTTTGGCGGGTCCGGGCTGGGGATTCGAACCTGCCACCTTAGGTGTACGTGGCTGGCACCTTAGCCGGTTGAGCTATAGGCGCCGAGCCAGTTCTTTAGATTCTGATGAGGTTTGTTTTGTGTCCAGGATATGATCAATTTTGGAGAATGTTGCATGGGGTGAAGAAAAGAATGTATATTCTTTATCTTTGGGATGGAGTACACTATATGCGTCTATCAAACACAGTTGCTCTAAGGTCTCATTTAAGTCCCTTATATCTTTGTTTAATTTCTGTTTAGAGGATCTGTCCAGCTCTGTAAGAAGAGTATTAAAGTCCCCTGTTATTATTGTACTATAGGATATCATATTGCTCAGACTGAGTAACGTCTGTTTCAAGAGTCTGGGAGCATTTAAATTGGGTGCATAAATATTTAGAATTGAAAAGTCTTCGTGTTGTATTTTTCCTTTGACCAATATAAAGTGACCATCTCTGTCTTTTTTGACTTTAAATCCACATGTATCTGAAAATAATTCCTCTTTTTCTCTGAATTCTGTAGGAATAAAATGTTTAATGAAAAAAGGATGATGAGCAATATGTTACATATTTCTTTTTTTTTTTAATTGAGACAGTTTCACTTTGTCACTCTGTGTAGTGCATTCTAGCATCATAGCTCACAGCAACCTTCAGTTCTTGGGCTCAAGGGATTTTCTTGCCTCAGCCTCCCTAGTAGCTGGGACTATAGACTTCCATCACAACACCTGGCTATTTTTGTTTAGCAAGCCTGGGCCAGGTTCAAACCCACTAGCCCCAGTGCATTTGGCTGGTGCCCTAACCCCTGACCTTTGGGCACCCAGCTGAGTTCAATAGTTACATAGAAATATTTTTTTCATTATTTAAGCATTATGATAGACATGCACACATTTGCACACTCATGGAAATATTTATATAATAAAACGTATCATCAGTACTACTAATCAAGATGATTCCAATATTTTTATCATCTTCCCTATACTTGGAACAAGCAACTTCAGTCACCCTCATCACCTGTTATAAAGTAAATATAACAGAATGTGTTATTTAATTTATAGGTATTATATTAAGTACATCTAATAATTTCCAAAATTCTTATGGAATATACTGTTGTCGTACCCCCAAAAATAATTAATTTCTTTTGGTTTTCTTTTTTTTTTTTGAGAGAGAGAGACTTACTCTATCACCCTGAGTAGAGTGTTGTGGTGTCCTTGCTCACAGCAACCTCAAACTCTTGGCCTCAATCTATCCTCCTACCTCAGCCTCCCTAGTAGCTATGACGATAGGTGTGCACCACTATGCATGACAAGTATTTCAATTTTTACTAGAGACTGGGTCTCCCCCTTGCTTAGGCTGGCCTTGAAGTTCTAAGCTCATGCAATTCATCACTTTTAGCCTTGAAGAATTCTCAGATTTAAGGCATAAGCCACTGTGGCCAGTCTACATAATTTCTTTATGTGAAATAAAAGTATTTTTCTTAAGTTTTGTGACTGAAATTCTACACTTCTACAACCATCAAGGAATTTACACGATCCACCTATTGCATTACATAACAACAATACTTAGCATAGAAATGTCAAGTCAGGCTCGGCGCCTGTGGCTCAACCAGCTAAGGCGCCAGCCACATACACCTAAGGTGGCGGGTTTGAATCCCCAGCCCGGACCCGCCAAACAACAATGACGGCTGC
>NW_003852788.1:50217-55377 GCF_000181295.1 Otolemur garnettii
AAAAAAAAAAAAAAAAAGAAATGTCAAGTCAAAAAAATTGTAGGTATTTATTACAGACAAAAGTTCATAGACCACGATTTTTGTTGGTGGTAGTGTTGTTACTCTTGTTGCAGTCTTGGGCCAGGGCTAGGTTTGAACCCACCACCTCTGGTATGTGAGGCTGGCACCCCACTCCTTGAACAACAGGAGCCAACTAGAGCATGATTATTCATAACAAGTACCATATAAGGCTCAGTGCCTGTAGCTCAGTGGCTAGGGAGCTGGCCACATATACCTGAGCTCACAGGTTCAAATGCAGCCTGAGCCTGTCACACAACAATGACAGCTAGAACAAAAAAATAGCCAGGTGTTATGACAAGTGCCTGTAGTCCCAGCTACTTGGGAGGCTATGGCAAGAGAATCACTTGAGCCCAAGAGTTCTTGTGAGCTGTAATGCCACAGCACTCTACCAAGGGCAACATAGTGAGACTGTCTCAAAATAAATAAATAAATGAAAATACCATAGGAACACAAAGAGTCTCCAAAGCACTTTATTCTGAAATTCACAAGATAGAGAAAAATACATGGAATTGAAAATAATGCATATGACAGGGCAACAATAATTTTGCTCAGTTTTCAGGGATAGACTATGAAAATACGTTCTCCAACTAAAATTTTAGGTCTACTAGACAGACAGTATATAAAACAATATGAAAAGGAGATCTCCCTTATGAAGTGACATCCTTTCAGAGAGAAGATCTTCAAATTTTAAAATGTTAGGAGGAAGCAGAGTATGATATTTTAGGAATTGATGGCCAGTGTCCCCTGACTGTATAACAAAGAAAACTTAGGTTGATAAAAAGAGAAGACAACACCTAATAGAGGACATAGAAATACAGAAAACATTTGAGGAAGGTCGTCTTTTTATATAAATCAGAACTCATTAAATAATGTGCAAATAATATTTCTTTATGGGTTTTTGTTTTTGTTGAGATAGAGATGTTGTTGCCCTGGGATTGTGTGTTATGGCATTGTCATAACTCAGAGCGACCTCAAATTTTTCGACTGAAGAGATCCTCCTGATTCAACTTTTTCTTTATCTGTTTGGGTTACTTTTTTTGAGACAGAGTCTCACTGTGTCACCCTGGGTAGAGTGCCATGGCATCACAGCTCACAGCAACCTCAGACTCTTGGGCTTAAGCGATTTTCTTGCCTCAGTCTCCCAAGTAGCTAGAACTACAGGCACCCACCACAATGCCTGGGTATATTTTTGTTGCAGTTGTTTTTGCTAGTTAGGTGGCCCAGAGTGGCTCGAACCCACCAAATTCAGTGTATGTGGCTATTGCTGTAAGCATTGTATAATGAGCAGTGAGCCCCTGACTCAACATTTTTTTTTTTACCTGGGAATACCAGTGCCCACCATAATACCTGGCTACTTTTCTTTCTTTCTTTTTTTTTGAAACAGAGTCTCTCTGTACCACTTGTAGACTGCCACGGATTTGTAGCTCAGAGCAACCTCAAATTCCTGGGCTTAAGCAATTCTTTTGAATTGCTTGTCTCAACCTCCCAAGCAAATGGAACTACAGTTGCCAGAGATAGTGCCTGGACATTTTTAGATACAGAGTCTCACTCTTGCTGAGACTGGTCTCCAACTTTTTTTTTTTTTGCAGTTTTTGGCCTGGGCAGGGTTTGAACCCACCCCCTCTGGCATATGGGGCCAACGCCCTACTCCTTTGAGCCACAGGTGCCACCCTAGTCTCCAACTCTTGAGTTCAGGCAATACACCTGCCTTGGCTTCACTGAGTTCTGGAATTACAGGAATGAGCCACCATGCCCAGATTCTGGTTAATTTTGTCATTTTTTAGTAGAGAGGATCTCTCCCTTTCACTTAGGCTGTTTTCAAACTCCTGAGCTCAAGCAATACAGCCATATTGGCCTCTTAGAGTGCTAGGATTACAAGTGCAAGTCACTGCACCTGGTCAAACATCTTCCTCAAACTTGGGGTGATGGCATAAATAAGTAGTGAATAAAGCAAATTTAGAAAACAAACCATTAGAATCCCAACCAGGAGGCTGATACAGGCAAATATGATGGCCCAGACCAGGGAGGACCCAGTGGTAGTAGTTAGAAGTGGTCCCAGCTTCTGTATTCTCAAGTACTTGTTCTTAGTGTAACCAGCTTTATAACTAAAATTGCTATAGTTGTCAAGGGTCTTCATACCTTCTATTCCAAAGCAGTTTTCAATGTTCATGTTCTACCGAAGCATAAGACTGGCTTTGACTTGACAGGACTGAAACAATGAGTGTAATGTGAGCCCTAGTAGTCCAGCAACTGCAGCCTTAGAGAAAGGAGAGAAGGGACAGAGAGCTCTCAGGACAAATTGCTGCACAGAAGTTTGTACCCTTCTGCCACTGATGCAATTCTTTTGAATTTCTTCCCAGGAACAGGAGAACCTCCTGGCATCCCTGAGAACACTGCAGAGCTTTACCCTACCTGACTGTCCAGAGAAAGACAAGATGAGCTATACACCAGCATAGGTTATGCTTGCAAGCCACTGAGCGTGTACACAGGGTAAAATAGTGAACAATATGATGCCCTGGCTCATTATAATACTAAAAGTCCCACTCTGGTGAGGTATGTGTCCACCATTTTTTGTTCATGAGATGTATGTGATCATGATTCCTCACTGTGATTGCTGTGCCCTGTACTCCACCCACACATGAAATGGGGTTTGCTTCCCTTCTGCTTTATTCATTTTCACCTCCATGAAAACGCCTTGACACTGCTAGTCAGAGAGGTGGATCTGAGGTGGTGCATGCCTCCCTGTTGCAGGTAACATGTCTTCTGAAATAAATTATTTTTGCATTGGCAATCCTCCTTGTCTCAGTAATTGGCAATTTGTGGGGAAAGCAACATGGAACTCCCCTTGTGGGTCAGTTAATATCAGGTTGGTTGTACAATTCAAATAAATAATCCAAGATTAATCAAGTCGTTTGTTTTGTGCTAATAAATGTTAACTTGTTGGTCTAGGCTGGATAAACATTAAGGTATGACTAATATTAAAAAGTTTTGAGTGTAAGATTGTAATTAGTATAACAAAGAAAAAGTGAGTTGGGGCCTGGCTCCCATAGCACAGTGGTTATGGCACCAGCTACATGCACCAGGGAGCCGGGTTCAAAGCCAGCCCAGGCCAGCTAAACAACAATGACAACTTCAACAAAAAATAGCTGGGTGTTGTGGTGGGCACCTGCAGACCCAGCTACTAGGGAGGCTGAAGCAAGAGAATCACCTAAGCCCAAGAGCTGGAGGTTGCTGTGAGCTATGACTCCACAGCACTCTACTGAGGCTGAGAAAGTGAAACTCTGTCTCTAAAAAATAAATAAATAAAAATAAAAACTAAGAATTGTTGAATTACAATGGAGAACCCATGAAATAGTCCTCAATAGTGATCTAAAGCTTGCTTAATTTGCAATCAAAAGCAAAATGGAACTAGAACTATATCTTGCAAAGACATATATTGAAAAAAGATATAACTTAGGCTAAACCAATCAGAAATACCTAACAAACTTCTTTTTTTTCCCATTTATTTATTTATTTATTTATTTGAGACAGAGCCTCAGGCTGTCCCCCTGGGTAGGGTGCTGTGGCACCACAGCTCACAGCAACCTCCAACTCCTGGCCTTAAGCGAGTCTCCTGCCTCAGCTTCCCAAGTAGCTGGGACCACAGGCATCTGCCACAACGCCCGGCTATTTTTTTGGTTGCAGTCATCATTGTTGTTTGGTGGGCCTGGGCTGGTATTCGAACCCATCAGCTTAGGTGTATGTGGCTGGCACCTTAGCCACTTGAGCAACTGGCGCCAAGCTTCCTTTTTTTTATTGAGGATATAATTAGGTACACTGATTACATTTGTTAGATACTGTCCCTCTTATAATTGTGTCCCACTGCAAAGAGGTGTGCCGTATTCCATGACCCCCTTCCCCCCCTTCCTCCCCTCTCCCTTCCCCCTCATGCCTCTACCCCACCCCTTGTATTGATTCATCTACTGCCTTCATATAAGAATTGAGTACATTGGATTCTTGCTTCTCCATTCTTGTGATGCTTTACTAAGAAGAATGTGTTCCATCTCCATTTAGGTTAATACAAAAGATGTAAAGTCTCCATCTTTTTAAATGTCTGAATAGGATTCCCTGGTACATATATGCCACAGCTTGTTAATCCATTCCTGGGTTGGTGGGCTTTTAGACTGTTTCCACATTTCAGAGATTGTAAATTGAGCTGCAATAAATAGTCTAGTTCAAATGTCCATATGATAAAATGATTTTTTTTATTCTGGGTAGATGTCAGTAATGGGATTTGCAGGATCAAATGGGAGGTCCAATTTGAGTTCTTTGAGACATCTCAAGACATCCTTCTGAAAAGGCTGAATTCATTTGAAGTCCCACTAGCAGCATAAAAGTGTTAATTTCTCTCCATATCCATGCCAGCATCTGCAGCTTTGAGACTTTGTGATGTGGGCCATTCTCACTGGGATTAGCTGATATCTCACAATAGTTTTGATTTGCATTTCTCTGATGATTGGGTATGATGAGCATTTTTTCATATGTTTATTAGCCATTCATCTGTCTTCTTTATAGCAGGTTTGATTCATGTCTCTTGCCCAGTGATACATGGGATTTGGAGGTCTTTTCTGTTGACTAATTTGAGTTCTCTGTGTATCCTACTTATCAATCTTTTGTTGGATTCATAACATGCAGATATCTTTTCCCATTCTGCAGGTTGTCTATTTGCTCTGTTTGGTGTTTTCTTAGCTGTACAGAAGCTTTTCAGTTTCATTAAGTCCCATTTGTTTATTTTTGTTGTTGTTACAATTGCTGTGGAAGTCTTCATCTTGAATCAATTTTTTTAAAATGTTTTTTTTAGAGACAGAGTCCCACTTTATTGCCTTTGGTAGAGTGCCATGATGTCACAGTTCATAGCAACCTCCAACTCCTGGGCCTAGGCAATTCTCTTCCCTCAGCCTCCTCAGCAGCTGGATCTTAAATAAATTTTTGTGAGTGGTGACAAGTGCTGGTCCATTTTCAGTCTCTTACATGTGGTTATCCACGTCTCCCAACACTATTTATTGGATAGGGATTCTTTTCCCCAGTGTATGTACTTGTTTGGTTTATCAAATATCAGGT
>NW_003852788.1:55528-61118 GCF_000181295.1 Otolemur garnettii
CTTACATGTGGTTATCCACGTCTCCCAACACTATTTATTGGATAGGGATTCTTTTCCCCAGTGTATGTACTTGTTTGGTTTATCAAATATCAGGTCACTATAAGATGTTAGTTTCATCTTATGGTTTTCTATTCGGTTTCAAATGTCAATGCCTCTATTTTTGTGCCAATACCATGCTTATTTGATCACTATGGATTTGTAGTATAACCTAAAGTTTGGTAGGGTGATAACTCAGGCTTTAGTTCTATTACTAAGAATTGCCTTTTCCTGGTTTCATATAAAACAAAGAATGATCTTTTCCAAATCTTGAAACTATGATGATGGTATTTTCAGGGGATTGCATTGAATCTGTACATTGCTTTGAGAAGTATAGACATGTTGACAATAATGATACTTCCCAGCCAAGAGCATGGTATGTTGTCCTATTTGTTAATATCTTCTGCTTTTTCTTGTCTTATGGTTTTGTGATTTTCTTTGTATGGGCCCTCCACCTTTTTGGTTAGGCATATTCCTAGTTGTTTCATTTTTTAAAGCTACTGTGAAGGGAATTGTGTCCTTGATGAGCCTCTCATCTTGGCTGGTATTGGCATATACAAAAGCTACTGATTTGTGGACATTGATTTTATATCCTCAGTATTTTTATATTTCTTGATCCTTCCACAAGTCTTGTGGTTGAGTCTTTGGGGTTCTCTAAGTATAAGATCACATCAGCAGCAAAGAGTGAGAGTTTAGCCTCCTCTACCCCCAGTTGAATGCCCTTTATTATCTTCTCTTGATGGATTGTATTGGCTAGAACTTCCAGCACTGTGTTGAGTAGCAATGGTGATAGAGGACAGCCTTGACTGGTTCCAATTCTAAGTGGAAAAGCTTTCAGTTTTACTCCATTCAGTATAATATTAGCTGTGAGTTTGTCATAGATAGGTTCGATCAGTTTAAGAAATGTGTCACCTATGCCTATATTCTTAAGTGTGCTCATTACAAAAGATACAGAATTTTATCAAATGCTTTTTCTGCATCTGTTGAGAGAATCAAATGGTCTTTGTTTTTGCTTCTTTTGATATGGTGAATTATGTTTGTGGACTTCTATGTTTAAACCAGCCTTGCATCCCTGAGATGAAACGTATTTGATCACGATGAATTATTTTTTAATGTGTAGCTGTAATCTATTGGCTAGCATCCTCGACATGGAGTAACTCATGCGGGAGGAACACTTACCAGGCATATTCTTGCAGTACCTTCTTTGGAAGGCTATTGTTTTCTAGGGAAAGGTAATCTGAGGATGTAATTTAGACATGTCTCTCCCAAGTAAGAGAAGGAAATTAGGCATCTAAAGGAACCAATGAATCATCTCTATTTCCCAATCCAGCATGTAAGAGGTTTAAGAAAGAATTTGTATACCAGCTGTTCTGTTACTCCTGCTAGACAACCAGTTGTTCAGTAATAGGAGACAGTGAAGTATTAAGCACTAAATATGTGGCCACAGCATTTATTAGAAAGTCTTGGTCTACGGCTTTCAGGAGGGAGAGTGTCAACTACCCATTGGACTGGGCATTTCTATAGACATTGGGTGAAATTGTTGTTGTCCAGAAAGGCATCATTGTCATACACTAAGTGTTACCTGCAGACAAAGCTGTGTGCATCTCAGGTGGCCAGAGTTTTCTGGGCTCTGCATTTTCCCACCTAGAACTACAAGGTGAGATTCCAGGACCAGGTTCATCCGTTAGCAAGCATGTACTTACCTTTTACCATCATCAGTTCCTAGGTTCCATGCTTACGTGTGTTTGGGTACCTCATTTTAGCCTTTGTCTAAGTACTCTTGCTCAGATGACCTCACTGTTTGCCCTGATTATTACCAATGACCACAGTGGAAGAGCTTTCCATTGACTCCACCTGAGAGGAGTCTTGAATCTCTTTCTGGATCTTTTCCAAGGGTTCTGCGAAGAGGTTTAACACAGACCATTCGCCTCCACTTGAGGGGTGGCCAACTACAGCTTTCTTAAAGCCAAGAGCAGAGCAAGACCATAGGTATATCAAAGATCCCTCACTGATGCAGCAAGTGAAAACTTAAGTGTAAACACCTCCTTTGACTGAGAAAGTCATAACTCAAAATGGGCAAGCAAGAAAGGCATGGAGTGTCCAGTTTGTAGCACAACCAGAGATAGTACAGTGTGACCAGAGTCCACATTTGTGAAAGTAAAACATATGTGGTTGATCAAGTGTGGCAGGAGTTACGCATATAGGTTCTGTCATCTTATCTCAACAAAAAGCCAAGAGGTGTGAGGAGTGAATTAAAGACTGAGAGGAAGGAGTGAAAATGTCAGGCAGCAGAGCAAAAGAGGCCAGTGTTTGTTTTGTTGTTGTTGTTGTTTGTTTGAGAAGTCTCACTAAGTTGCCCTCAGTAGTATCATGGCATCATGGCTCACACCAACTTCAAACTCTCGGGCTTATGTGACTCTCTTGCCTCAGCCTCCCAAGTACCTGGGACTACATGCTCCTGCCACAATGCCCAGATATTTCTTGTTGCAGTTGTTATTGTTGTTTTAGTTGCCCTGGGCTAGGTTCTAACCGGCAACACTCAGTAAATTTTGCCAGTGCCCTAACCACTGTAGTATAGGCACCGCCCGAGGCTGGTGTTTTAAAGGACAATGCTGGCTCCTTCTTCTCTTTACTTCAGTGTCAAGAGAATAACTGATGACCTTGAGTAGTGAGAAGTTTAATAATCTTGAATTCAATATCCACAACTAAGCAAATGCAGCTTCAGGCAGGCAGAAGAAAATGTAGAGCTTTTTTTTTTTTTTAACTGTATAGTGGAAGATTAACATGAAATATTACAAGAAATATACAAGTAATCTGTAGAAGCTTTAAACAAATTCTGGGACGGCGCCTGTGGCTCAGTGGGTAGGGTACGGCCTTATATATAGAGGGTAGCAGGTTCAAACCTGTCCGCAGCCAAACTGCAACAGCAAAAAAATACCTGGGCATTGTGGTGGGCGCCTGTAGTCCCAGCTACTCAGGAGGCTGAGGCAAGAGAATCACCTAAGCCCAGGAATTGGAGGTTGCTGTGAGCTTTGAAACCACGGCACTCTCTGAGGGTGATAGAGACTGTCTCAAAAAAAAAAGGAAAAAAAAGTCTGATACCAAAGAAGACTTTGTTGTTTTAATTACAGATTTCATTTTCAGTCAGGCCCACTTGTTCACATGCAAAATGTTCATAAATTCACCTTTGCAAATATGCCTTTTATGGACTACTTTTGACATACTGAAGCCCTATGTTTGTTCCAAATTCTGCTTCTTAAACCATGACTTAATTTTGGGCAAATATCATATTAGGTTTTGTCCTACACAAAATCATTCTCTCTTCTCTTAGTGTTCCTCACCACCTGTGTTTCTTCATATTCATTTTCTCTTCACATCTCTCTCCTACATACTGGTTTCTTCTTGCCTTAATTTTTCTCTTTTCACAGAAAATTTTATCCCAGTTAAGTCTTTTCTTTCTAAAGGCCTAATACAGGAGGCCTGTAGATTCAAGAATTTAGGGCTCTAAACTAAAGTTAAAACTTCATCCAAACATTGGGAAGGGCAGTTGGAAAGCACTAAAAGGGAGAAACAGAAACATCTTCAGCCAGTGATGGACTTTAGAGGACACAGCGGGGTTGTATTTTACCTTCTGTTCTTAAGACAGACCTAGGAGAGGGAAACAGAGGCCCTGAGTATCCAGGGAGAGCAGAGGAGTAGCTCTAACATTATGAACATCACTTTGTTTACTGTGACAGAGGCAGACGGCTCCCCAACAATCGGCCACCCCAGAATCAAAAAGTAGACCTTGTACAGAAGCTGGAGCATGCCCACCACACCGAAAGAGCTCCAGACGGTAAATACTGGTTCAGGGATTTCACAGGGTCTAAAAGAAGAGTGTGATCCCCTGTCTCCAGGAGAAGGCAATGTCACTAACAGTGCATCTCTCTAGAGGAGACTCCAACTCCTCTAAGGCTGAATCAATGACAAATGCAACAAGAGGCTATGGTCCCAGCACAGTTCCCTTCTGGGGCCATTTCTTGCTCCAGGAACCCCCGAGGCAGGGCTTAGGTCTGGTGTCTTCTCTCCTGGGCCTCTAGAGGGACTCTATCCCTGATAACCTTCTTCCCTTGTGGTGGCAATCATTTGAAAACTTCCTTCTGCTCTTGGGGCCTACAGCTGGCCTGGCTTTCTCTCACTGACTCTTGCTCCCCACTCTGGTTATCAAGACCTTAAAAATCTGGTTTAACTTTCCAGTTGTGGAGCCTCAGGCAACTTTTTAAGCTTTTGAATATCAGGCCTAACTGTGGGATGAAGTGCATTGCGGAGATAAAGACACAAAGAGATGAAGCAGGGGTAGGTAAGGAGCTACATTACCTGGAAAGCAAAGACAGTGTCAGACCAGTAGGTTAAATAAACAATATGAGGCTCGGCGCCTATAGCTCAACCGGCTAAGGTGCCAGCCACGTACACCTAAGGTGGCGGGTTCGAATCCCCAGCCTGGACCCGCCAAACAACGATGGCTGCAACCAAAAAATAGCCAGGCGTTGTGGCGGGCGCCTGTGGTCCCAGCTACTTGGGAGGCGGAGGCAGGAGACTCGCTTGAGCCCAGGAATTGGAGGTTGCTGTGAGCTGTAATGCCACGGCACTCTACACAGGGGGACAGCTTGAGGCTCTGTCTAAAAAAAAAACAATATGAGCAGGCAGAATAAATTAATGTTTATTGTTCTATTAACTTATCTTGCCGAAGATGTGTATTTTCCTCCCAAATTTTGGCACCAAAATGTCACATATGTGGATGGGATGTCAAGTATATGTTCCTTGTGTTTTTTTCCCAGGCGTCAAGGAATGAATGTTGGTACTAACACAGTGGAACAAATGAGCAGAATAAGTAGATACATGTATGTAAAAGATCCAAGTTTATCAGAGAACTGTATACTCCAGAGAAGGAATACATCTTTAAAGTGGAGAAGACTCTGGGTTTAGTATGATGCTTTCCCTTTACATAGATTTTCCAATTCTATGTTAAGTGGTGTGGGGGTAAATATTCATGATTTTTCCTGGAAGGAGGGAAAACTTCCAGAAAGGAATATCTTCCCATTTTCTATCCCTGTAAGGCAATTTCCAGAAGTTATCATTGTATTTGTGTAGCGTGATAGAATAGGTGCAAACTTTACTATGTTAATGAAAATAGGCCAGTTGAGCTTACAGTCACATTACTTGACCCATGATCCAAACATCCCTTCTTATGGCCTTTGCCGTATCTCCACATTATGGCCTCTCTACCTCTCAGTCTCATTTTTGTAGAGCAAACATCAGTTCACTTTTTGGAAGCCTTAAAATGCCAGCTTGTCTTTCATGGAAGCCCCCTCTGGTAATTTTGTTCCTCTTATGATGGACAAAGTTCTCCTAGTATCATCTGACCCTGTCTCTCCTCAGCCCTACTTAAGAGGACAAACACAACTTTAAGGCTTTGAGACATGATCGACATTGGTAGAGTATTTCTTTCATATGAATTGTGACGAGAAAAGTATGAGAAACATTTAAAGACATTATCACATTCTTTTTATTTTTT
>NW_003852788.1:61561-62801 GCF_000181295.1 Otolemur garnettii
ATATATACAATTTCTCTATGAATTCTGCTATGTACTGAAATGTGTGAGTAGTGGTTATAGGATTCAAACTTTGTTCACATTTGTCAGGGATTTCTCTGTGATAAAGTTTTCATTTATACAATGGTTTTAGCATGAGTTCAAGATTTGTGAAGTTCTTCACATCTGTAATTTCTCTTCAACATGAATTCTATTGTGTACAGAAAATTTGACTGCTAGCATTAGGCTTTGCCATGTCTTCATACTGTTACATTATTTCTCTGGAATGATTTCTCTTATAATAAGGGCTGAAGAACAGTAGAAACCTTTGCCACATTATTCACATGTGTAAGATCTTCAATATGAATTTTGTTATATGTAATAAGGTATGAGTTCCAGTAAAGGGAATTGCCATACTGTTCACAGTTGTGGGATTTCTCACCAGTGCAAATTCTTTTATGCCCTAGAAAGTTATCAATACCAAGTAAAGGTACTATGACATTCTTTATATTTTGAGGATTTCTCTCCTGTATGATTTATGTACAGTGTGGTCTGAGTGTGAGTTAAAGGGTTTGCCACACTGTTCATATTTATAAGATTTCTCTCCAGAATGAATTCTTTTATTTACAGAAAGGTTCATATACTGATTAAAGGCTTTGCCACATTGTTATTTGTATGGTTTCTCTCTAGAATGAATATTTCATGTACAGAAACGCCTGAGTATTGGTTAAAGTCCTTGCCACATTCTTGGCATTTGTAAGGTTTGACTCAAGAAAGAATTACTTCATGTATATTTGCGTACTAGTTAAAGGGTTTGCCACAGTGTTGACATTTGTATGGTTTCTCTCCAGAATGAATTCTTTGATGTTCAGAAAGGCACAAGTACTGGTGAAACAACTTGGCACATTCTTAGCATTTCTAGGGTTTCCCTCCAGAATGAAGTTTTTTGATGTCTAGTAAGGGTTGAATTAACATGAAAGGCTTTGCATCATTATTGACATATGTAGGACTTCTCTCCACAATGAATTCTTTTATGTACAGAAAGGCCTGAGTACTGGTTAAAGACTTTGCCACATCACTGACACTTGTAGGGTTTCTCTCCAGAATGAATTCTTTTATGTGTAGTAAGGTCTGAATTATTATTAAAGGCTTTGCCACATTGTTGGCATTTATACGGTTTCTCTTCAGAATGAATTCTTTGATGTTTAGTAAGGCTAGAACTAAGAGTAAAGGCTTTGCCACATTCTTGACATTTGAAGGGTTT
>NW_003852788.1:64676-67081 GCF_000181295.1 Otolemur garnettii
TTTGCCACATTCTTGACATTTGAAGGGTTTCTCTCCAGAATGAATGCTTTGATGTCTATACAGGGTTGAGTACTGGTTAAAGGCTTTGCCACATTCTTGACATTTGTAGGGTTTCTCTCCAGAATGAATTCTTTGATGCTTAGTAAGGCTAGAACTAAGAGTAAAGGCTTTGCCACATTCTTGACATTTGTAGGGTCTCTCTCCAGAATGAATGCGTTGATGGCTAGACAGGGTTGAGTAGTGGTTAAAGGCTTTCCCACATTCTTGACATTTCCAGGGTTTGACTTTCAAACATTTACTACATTGTAAGGTTTTGGTATAGGCAGGTGTTAAACTGCTGTCAAGTCCACTGTCACATACTTTCTGGTGATTACACTCAGGCACACTTGCCCAGTCTTCTGTTAAGTTTAAATTGTCAGGGGCACAGTTTTGATATCTTCTCAGGATTATCTCTGGGAATAAAATATTTGTGTCTAGATCTTGCAAATGGTCTTGCTCAGGAGGGTCAGATACAGCTGAAAGAAATTTAAACAAGAGCCATTTAGCCACTGACTTTTTATCAGAATGGAGTAAATACATTACACATTTTATCTGCAAAATTGTGCCAAGATCATTAGGAAGTTACACAGGCATAAATTATCTTAGGGGTAAATAAATATTATATGCAGGAAGTTGCAGCACAGCAGGTGAACAGAAGTCATAGAGACACCACAGAGCCTGGATGCACTGGCTCATGTTTGTAATCCTAGAACTCTGGGAGACTGAGGTGAGTGGATCAATAGAGCACAGGTCTTTAAGATCAACCTAAGCAAGAGTAAACCACATTTCTTTCATAAATAGTAGTCAGGCATGGTGGCACATGCCTGTAATCCCAGCAACTCATGAGGGTTAGGCAAGAAGAACTCTTCAGCCTAGAATATTGAGGCAGCTGTAAGTGATGACAACATAGCACTCCACGCAGGGTGACAGAAACTAGTTCCAAATAATAAATAAACAGATAAATAAATTTGTGTGTGCACATAAAGTATAAAAAAGAAAAAGCTAGTAAATATTAATAATAACATAGCCAGGTACTGTGGTAGGCACCTATAGTCCCAGCTACTCAGGAGGCTGAGGTAAGATAATCACCTAAGCCAAGAACTTGGAGGTTGCTGTGAGCTGTGACACCACAGCACTCTACTAAGGGGGACAAAGACTCTGTCTCTAAAAAAAAAAAAGAAATATATATATATTTTTATATATGTAATATATATTAGTAATAACAAAAAGAGACAAATAGAATAGAAAGAAGTTTGTCATATTTACCCACCACAGACTTTATACCCCATCATAATAGAGCATGGTGAAAACTGAAGTAAACTCCCAAATCCCAGTTTTATCCTCAAAAGAAAAAGAGTGACACCACTGTTAATCCTTCTTGTTTGCAGGGCCTTTCCAGAGAAAAGTTACTGTCTCCCATGATCGAGGGTCTGAATGGAGTCATGCTAGTCTATAAGAGCAACTGGAGGTGCTGAAACCAAAGGTAACTTATTGTTACAGCAGCAGAGAGACTCCAAGAGAACAGACAGATTTAGGTCTAGCAAGTGATCACAAGCTCTTAAGGGGAAATATGGGAAAATGGTTCAACTAAAAAATAAGCACACACTTCCACAGGCAGAACACTGTCAGAATGTCTTGCAAGATTAAAACATATCACAAAGTTGGTGAAAGGTGGCTTTTCTCATCCTCAAAAGCAGTGAAAAACTCTAACATATATAAAATCTAGTGTGATATAACTCAAAGAAACAGAAGAAATAATCTGGAATCCACCCGAAAATATAAAGATGTTAAAATTACCTTAATGTTATCTGAATAGTGCTAAATGGGTCAAATGGGAATGATACAGATAACTAAGTAACATCACAAAAATGAAGTTAGGCAAAGAAACAACAGCATACATAAACAGAAATTCTGAAGAACAAGAACACAATGAAAATGACCGAATAGTCTTAAATGTAAGAAAAAAAGATATAAAATGTCACGAAGTTCACCATACTCTAGCAAGGGGAAACACAAAGAGTCCTATTAGAAGACAGATGAAGATCAAGGATTGAAAGTCACAGAGAAGAAGAGAATCTTAAAAGCAGCAAGAGAAAACAGACATGTCATCCCTAAGCATGTTCCTGTGAGATTACTAGTGGAGTAAAGAACACAAACCTTCCGTGTCAAAAAGATGGGTGATATAATCAAAGTGCTGAAAGAACAAAAACTTCAAAGCACATGTATGATGTTTGGCAAAACTGCCATTCTAAAGGAGAAAAAAAATAAATATTTATCATGATGAACAGATGCTAAAAGCTGCCACATAAGAAATGGCAAAGGGGGCTCAGTGCCTGTGGTTCAAGTGGCTAAGGCACCTAAGGTGG
>NW_003852788.1:67472-70241 GCF_000181295.1 Otolemur garnettii
GCCTGTAGTCCCAGCTACTTGGGAGGTGGAGGCAGGAGAATTGCTTGAGCCCAGGAGTTGGAGGTTGCTATGAGCTGTGATGCCATGGCACTCTAACTAGGGTGACAGCTTGAGGCTCTGTCTCAAAAAAAATTTAAAAAATAAGAAGAAATGTTGAAGGAAGGTCCTTTCTTTGACAATGAAATGATGCTAGACAACAATACTGAATTATGTAAAAACAAAAAACTCTGGGAAGGATAACTAAGTACACCTCCGTGAAATTCTGTATTGTTATAACGGTGGTGCATGAAAACTTCTAATCATACTTGAGAGTTCAGAGACAAAAACAGAAAGGTAGCACTAAAGCTCTGCTAATGAGTCTACATGTACAATATAAAAACACATAATTACCGACATCAATAAAATATTTGAGTACAGATGTAAAAAACAAGAACTGCTGTCTCATCTTAGCCTCCCAGATTGCTGTCAGTACAGATACATGCCCCTGTGCCCAGCCAGGGCACAATGTATTTTGAGGCAAAACCTGTGTCATTTCATAAAATATACTTTAAGTCAAAATTTCCTGGAAAGGTAAAGAATACAAAATAATAATGTAAGGGCTTATTTATTAGAAGCATATAATTCCTTTTTAATATTTTGCATATATATAAAATACATAATGAAACAAAATGTAGGACAGATTTACAACCCTCATGTACATAGTCAAATGAAGAGCTATTCGCACACATATTTATTGCAGCATTATTCACAGAATTCATTAGGTGAAAGAAATCCACATCTGCCTCAAAATATAAATGGGAAAGTATAATTTAGGGTATAGAACTAATAGAGTATTACTCAGCTTCTAACAATCAGGAAATCTTCTAGCATCTCTAATAAAGATAAATCTTCACATTATGACAAATGAAATAATACAGGTTCTCCCCAAAGAGAGATACATTTGAATAAAATTATATAAAATAACGGAAGGCCAGGCACAGTGGTGCATGCTTCTAATCCTACCAGTCTAGGAGGCTGAATCTGGTGCATTGATGAGCTCAGGAGTTCAAGATCAGCCTAAGCAAGAGTGAGACCCTATCTCTAAAAATAGCGAGGTGTTGGGATGGGTGCCTAGTCCCAGCTAATTGAGAGGCTAAGGAAGAGGATTGCTTGAGCCCAAGAAACTGAGGTTGCTGAGAGTTATCATGCCACAGCAAAATACAAAGAGTGACAAAGTGAGACGCTGTCTCAAACATAAAATAAAATAGGCCATGCCTGTGGTTGACTGAGCAGGGTGCCAGCCACATACACCCAGGGTGACAGGTTATAAAGACCAGTATAGAAGTGCCCTTATGTAAGAACAAGCGAAAGAAACCCAGTATTCTCAGAAATCATTCCCAATTAATCTGAGCTTCCCTAATCTTATTATGTTGTGTAATTTCCTCCTTGAACTTTGGACCTCCGACCACTATTATCTGTTGCATTCCAACCTACCTGGGTGCTTGACTACTGTCTGGTGTGACTTCACCTTCCAGGGTTCTTTGCTTTGCTCGAGACAGGTGATGAGGTCTGGCTTAGAGAGAGTAAGACCTGTTTTATTAGAAAAAAGGAACATGACTCTTGTTGGAATTCTTTAAGTGGTCATCTATTACCTTGCTAAAGTAGAGAAAAGAACACTTTAGAACATCCTGAAACGGTAATTGTCAAATACACATTCCTTACAGAAATTTTCAAATCTTTAAAAAGTATTTAAAGTTGGAGGATTTTTAACTCCACCATCCAGTAGTACTAAAATAAAATTTGGTGCTAGATAGAAATCAGACTTAAAGGTGGGGGTAGCAATCTATGCCACTAAATTTCTGAAATTACCATTAATCTAGTGAAGTATATCAATCAGCCAAAAAAAGGGTAAGATTAATGCCACTGTAAGTCATCTTCAAAATTTTCTTTTCTGTACCATGATATACCTAAATTTTCCTTAAAAACAAGAAACTGGGGCGGCACCAATGGCTCAAGGAGTAGGACACTGGCCCCATATACCAGGGGTGGCAGGTTTAAGCGCAGCCCCAGCCAAAAATGCAAAAGAAAAAAGAAACAAAAAGAAGCCAAGAAACTGATACTCATGCAGCCAAAGCAGAAACTGAATAAAAACCTTTTACAAAGAGAGAATATGAATTATTTAGTGTAGACCAGGAACTGTGTATTTCAGTTATCCTCACCTAGGAAGACCAGGTGTCTGTAGTTCTCCAACATGACATCCTGATACAAAGTCTGCTGAGCAGGGTCCAGGCAGGCCCACTCATCCATAGAGAACTCTACAGAAACATCCTTAAATGTCAACAGTTCCTGAAAGACAAACATATTTACCAAGAAGCAAGAGGGAGATTGAATTTCACTTTTAGTTAAATGAGTGAAGAGAATTTGTTCTGACTTATATGAAGGACTGGAATTACCTAATAAGGTAAGTATAGAAGAGACATATTCCCTCATGTGTTGTCTAACACGGAGGAAAGGGGATGGCACAACATCCACAAAACCAGAGTACACACTACCCTTTTTTGGTTGACACAATAGAAATGAAAGGCCACCAATACTGGCATGTATACTTTTGTGCTTTACTTACCTCATACAGTATAAGTTGTGTACATTTTATATGAAAATGTCATGGTGAGGCTCGGCACCTGTAGCTCCGCCACTAGGGTGCTGGTCACATACACTGGGGCTGGAGGGTTTGAACCTGGCCCAGGTCTGCCAAACAATGAAAACTACAAGAAAAATATCCGGGACTTG
>NW_003852788.1:70422-73401 GCF_000181295.1 Otolemur garnettii
AAAAAAAAAAAAGTCATGGCGAGTTAAACGACACTTCTAAAGTTTAAACATGTGCAATAGAGAACTGGAGATCTTGAAAAAATATAGAAATTTATTCAGAAGATATGGGGTGAAGATTCAATTCCTAAATTTCCAACAAGCTCAACAGGAATGCCAATGATTCTGTCTCATGATAATATTTTGCCTAACATGCAGTGAACTGTAGACACTGGATTTATCCCAGTTGATTTCTGAACCAATAAACAAAGATGATACCCATTCACAAGTGCAAACAATATTACTGCTATAATAGGGCAGAAAAAGTAAATCATAATCTGATAAAAAAAAACTAGTTTAAAAAACAAAAAAACTAGTGTTTGGCCAAGTTCAAGATACCTGGCATATTTTCTAGTCTCTAATCATGTCTTTAAATATGTCCTTTTTAGCATTCTGGAAAGCCAGACTTTGCTAATTATTCTGGTTTCCAGAACATGGAGATAATTTAGGCAGTTAATAGGGTCCTCTGTAAAAGTGCATGTGCTTCACCTCATTTATGCAGAACTGACAGAACTTCCAGATGGAAGCTAAGCTGCACATATTCCCCTTCTTTGCTAACATTCAATGACCCAACTTCATCCACAATGGGAATCTAGGGGCATCCACATTTTCCCATTTTCAGCAGAGAGAAAGGGAACGTTTTCACCATTTCAGGATATAAATTTAAGGTAGAATATTTTATGATGTATGAGAAGCTTGGATGAAGAGAATAGAAAGAAGACTCTGCCATATATGTGGAGGAGAAGGATTTTTGGAACCCCTTGACTATTATAAGAAATAGACTTGTATTTGAAACAAACTCATTGGGCAGGAACATCACAAGAGACGTAAAAGTTGGCAAATTCTAAGAACATGATAGTGCAGGAGAAACAGAAGGCACAGCACTAGACCTTGGACACATTTACCTGAGGAGCAATCATTTCTTTCTCTTTCTCCTCCTTGCCTTGACTTCCTTCTCAGGGGAGAGTATCTGGACATGTTACTCCTGCATCTTGATAATATGTCTTTAAAGGCATCACCCTAACCCCTGCACTACTACCACCTACCATATCCACAGACAGAGGGACCTCAAAGTACAGAAAAAATTTCACCCTTTCCTATTCTTTTTGTTTTAATTTTATTTTTTTTAAAACTAGCTTTATCGAGATATAATTTGCATACCATAAAGTTTACCTGTTTTAAGTAGATGGAGATCCTTGATATTTTCTTTCTTTTTTTTTTATTAAATGATAGCTGTGTATATAAATGCAAACATGGGGTACAGTGTAGTGTTTTCACATCCAATTTGAAATATTTTCATCAAACTGGTTAACATAGATTTTATGTCCCTTTCCTATTCTTTATTACAGGAGTTATGGAGAAGGAGATTCCACATAAAGACCAAGGTATTTTTTTTTAAATTTGTTTTTTTGAGACAGAGCCTCAAGCTATCCCACTGGGTAGAGTGCTATGGCATCACAGCTCACAGCAACCTCCAACTCCTGGGCTCAAGTGTGTCTCCTGCCTCCGCCTCCCAAGTAGTCGGGACCACAGGCACTTGCCACAATGCCCGGCTACATTTTGGTTGCAGCCGTCATTGTTGTTTTTTGTGGGCTTGGGTTGGATTCGAACCTGCCATCTTAGGTGTATGTGGCTAGCACCTTAGCCACTCGAGCCACAGTGCCAAGCCAAAGTGTAGGTATCTTATTTCTTGGCCTCCAGTGCCTTTCTCACCAACAATTTCTGCTATGGAAATGAAAATATGGGCCCTGTGACCTCTTTCTGGAAAAAAAAAAAAACTCCACTGTCTTAAATGTACCCGGAAACCCTCATGCTTGATACTTGCCTAACCTTAGCATCACATGGGGCACTTAATGAAAACCACAGGATGACACAGCCCAGACTCACAGAATCTGTGGGAAGGCAGAGTCACAGATGAGGTGCTTCTTCAAACTGACCACGAAATCCTACTGGCCTGGGCTGAGGACCACTTAGCTAAGCATCACCTCTCAAGGTTTAATATGCATACAAGTTATTTCCCATTATGCCCACTCTAAGCATCTCATTCTGCAACAGCAGCACCTACTCTATTTTCAAGCAAATGATCACTTTATATACATGATGCCTATTTATGTCCTTGCTTAGGAATTTCAGGAAGAAGACCGGCCCCATGGCTCACGTCTATAGTCCCAGCATTCAGGAGTTCCAGACCTGCCTGAGCAAGAGTGAGACCCCGTCTCTAAAAATCAGCAGGTGTTTTGGTGGGCACCTCTATTATCAGCTACTCATGAGGCTGAGTCAAGAAGTTGGCTTGAGCCCAGGAGTTTGAGGTTGCTGTGATCAGTGATGTCACACCATGCTACAGAGGGCAACAAGGTGAGACTCTCTCTTAAAAAGAGAAACAAAAATATCACCAATTGTTTTGAGCCATTAACTAAAGAATGAAGATTGCAGAATCCCCATGGGAAGTTTTTTTTGAGACAGAGTCTCACAACGTCACCCTTGGAAGAGTGTCGCGGCATCACAGGTCACAGCAACCTCCAACTCTTGGGCTTAAGTGATGCTCTTCCCTCAGCCTCCCAACTAGCTGTGACTACAGGTGCTTGCCCCAATGCCTGGCTATTTTTTGTTGCAGTTGTGATTGTTGCTTAGCTGGGCCAGGCTGGGTTCAAACCTGCCAGCCTCAGTATATGTGGCCTGCACTATAACCATTGTGCAACAGGTACTGAACCCCTGCTCCCTCCACCTTGGGAATTAAGGAAGGAAAATAGTGAACAGTAAACCCCTGTTTCAGTTTTGGTCTAGCTCAGCCACCCAGACTGCCAGACGGCAAGAAACCGTTTCTATGAGACATCTAGATCTACAGTTTCCCAAGCTCCTTTCCCCTTTCACCGAACCTTCTGGTCAATTGAGGAAGATCAGGTGGTCTTTCTAAAGTTAGTCAGCCATCTCCCCATATTGCTC
>NW_003852788.1:73568-77797 GCF_000181295.1 Otolemur garnettii
TGACTTTTCAGGAAGGAACAGTCAATCTTGGGTTCAGTTAAAATTTTACAGGTTTTGAGTGAGTCTATGAAGTGACTTGTTTAACAATTCCCCTTATTGCTGCTGTTACTCCTTTTAGGTTGTAGCGCCCTCAGGTGGAGAAAGCAAACACAGCACAGAGTCCCCTCTGCTCAAAACTTTGTTAACAACACAAAAATCTCTGGTTCAAAGAAGACCACAAATCACAATCTTGATGCCTGGCATAGTTTGCCGGCACTTTAAATTCTCCAAAGGTGAGAGAAGGTAGCAGTGTCTAAGGACCTGGACTCAGAATTTGGACCTGCGGATTGGGATCTGGCACATACAGGGGTACAGCCAGTGCCCTGTGTACATTCATGAGAATTACGGAAACAGAAAAATAGAAATGAGGACAGTCTCAGTGCACATCTGTCACCCAGGTTGAGCTTCTAGCCTCATAGTCTTTGGGACAGTTTTAGGTCTAAAGATATCAGGACAATTGAAAGACAGAGAAAGGTAATGAACAGCTGATTGCTGCCCTATCAAAGTAGTGTCAGGTTATCCCCAAAGTCACCATACATAGGAAAAAATTGAAAATTGTAGGTAAATATACCTTTACAAAATACTCATTACAATCTTTGACAAAGAGATGGCAATACATAGAGAATAGTTTGTAAAAGTTGTATAAAATTTTGTTGTAGGTGGAGCCTGTAGCTCAGTTGGCAAGGGCACTGGTCAGAATACACCTAGGGTGGCAGTTCGAACCCAGCTCAGGGTCTGCTGAGCAATAATGACAACTGCAACCAAAAAATAGACGGGTGTTGTGGCAGTCCCATCTACTTGGGAGGCTGAGGCAAGAGAATTGCTTAAGCCCAAGAGTTGGTTGCTATGAGCTGTGATGCCAGGGCACTCTACCCAGGGTGTCAGCTTGAGACTCTGCCTCAAATAAAAAAAATTTTAATAATTTTATTGTATATAAAAGTACACAGAGCTACAATTTCCCATTTACTCTGTGTATGGTGACTGTAGATGCAACTTTTGGGACACTATGTACTATAACTGCTCATGAAGAGAGATTGGAAATTGGCAGAGACCATTGTAGCTTCATTATTTGGGACAGCGCGCACTTTGCTGTGCATTATGCCTTGTGACTGGAAGGTTGAGAAGGAAAGCGCCCTCTGGAGTTACACTCAGCCATTTATTTCTTTTCTTTTCTTCCTTTTTCTTTTGAGAGAGTCTCACTTTGTCACCCTCAGTAGAGTATTATGGCCTCAGCTCATAGCAACCTCAAACTCTTGGCCTCAAAGCGATTCTCTTGCCTCTGCCTCCCAAGTAGCTAGGATTACAGGTGCCTGCCACAAAGCTTGACTATTTCCAGCGAGGGAGCCTTGTTCTGGCTGAGGCTGGTCTTCAACAAGTGAACTCAGGCAATCCACCCGGCTCAGCCTCCCAAAATGCTAGGATTATAGGCGTGAGCCACGTGCATCCTTGGCATCATCTATGTTTATGTCATATCCGGTAATATCTGGTAATTCTGGATGGTGTGCAAAAATGCTATATAATTAAAAACAGAGTTATTTCGAACTCCAGAAGCACCCACCATAATTGTAGACTGAAAAAGAACTGTCATATTAAACCAGAATGTGATGTTCATCTCAAACAACCTAGGAGATTGCAAAGATGAATTTACTATATTTAGTCCTCAATGAGACCTGACAGCACCACTGTTATACAGGGTGTCCATAAAGTTTGTGTACAACTTGAAATAGTAAAACACAGGGTGACAGAGTGAGATTCTGTCTCACAAAGAAAAAATCATAAATGAAAAAAATGGAAAGAAGACATGTATAGGGTCAGGGAATAATGGTGAGAGAGATTGGGGTGCATAAGTCAACCTGAGAGGGAGCTCTGATTACAAAGATTTCCCAGGCTCTATGTTCTCAAGAGCAGCTCACTGCAAAAAACAAAACTTCCGATCATGACTTAGGTGACACCCACTATTTTACCTATGACAAGGCCAGGCATAGGCTCTGCTAATTCACATTTCTTGCTTATAAATCTTCATAAATGTTGCTGAAGTTACTCTTCTTCCCCCAGGACCCTGTCCTTTGGCCAATTCTAAGTCTGACTTCTAGTCCCTCTTTATGCCCCTCCTAAGAACTATCTGACTTCAGCATGAAACATGTCCTGACCTGGTGGATTATTTAGCCTCCATTCTGCCATCATCTCCCATTTTATTTCTACACTTGTGTGCTCTTCTCTCTCAATGAAAGCCCTTGTGTGTGATACTTACAGATCTTATACTTCATGCTTCCCCCAAGCAATACTTCCTATAATAATGAAGAAATCATTTTATTAGACAATAAGATGGAATTTCAATTTTATTCTATTCGACAATGTCTAGAAATACCACCAGAACAACACCAATTACATCTCAGGAAGCGCGTATCTTCACCCTCCACTTCCATCAACCACATCTGCTTTTGGGTCCCCAGCTTTTAGGGCTCTACACATCTGTCCCTATAAAGGGCTCTTCCATAGCTGGTGTGAACAGGTTGAAAACCGGCAGGGAATTTCTGGGCCCTCAGTGATCATCTTTTGAAGCATCAAGATTGACCTTGTCTTAGTCACTAGACTAAGCCCACTTGCGGTATCAGGTGAAGACAGCACCCGTTACCCACAAGGAAGAAATCATAAATGAAAAAAATGGAAAGAAGATATGTAGAGGGTCAGGGGATAATGGTGAGAAAGATTGGGGTGCATAATTCAATCTGGGAAGGAGCTCTGATTACAAAAATTTCCCAGGCTCTATGTTCTCAAGAGCAGCTCACTGCAAAAAACAAAACTTCCCATGGTGACGTAGGTGGTTCCCAGTCAAGTTTGTTCATTTACTTATAGATGAGAAAATATCAAGTGGTTGAGAAATCCACCAAAATTCTACAAACTCAGTGTAGATGTTTATATGATACAAGGAAATTTAAGACACTTTTCATTTCTGATGGCAACATGAAAAGCAAAATTACCTATTTTGTGACACAATAGTGATGTCATTTAATAATTAATCCCACGAAAACAAATTATTTCGTAAACAATCATCTGAGACCATTTCTGCAAGTTAACAAGTCCCCTTCCATAGCATTTAGCATTAAACCCCAACTTCCAGAAGATACAAAACAGAACAAAGTAACCTACTGTTAAAAATTCTCTAGTCTGTGTAAGAGAGAAACTCATATTTGGGAATATTCACAATTCACCAACTGATCTACCACACTTTCACGTGGAAATGTATTCATTTATATGCAGCCATGAAGCAATCCAAACTTTGTCTCTTTCTTCTGGGTATCATTGCAAAGCTAAGCCCTGGGCTTCCATCTGAAATCATCTGCAGACACTGCATATCTCAAAACCTTACCACTGAAGGGATCATGGTGAAACTTGCCCTTTTCCCTTAGGTTGGTTCACTGAAAAGATCAACTCACAGTTACAGTAGATTAATAAGAGAACGGTTTATTTCCAAATACCATGCCCATAGGGATAACCACAAGAATGATTTCCCAAAGTCTCAGTGATAGTCAGGGGCTGTTAAAGATGCCTTTTAGAAGGGAGGGGGAAGAGTGGGGGAAAGTCTAAGTGCAGCATTTAGTTGCTAGGGGAATGTGTGTTGATGGGTGGAAACACTTTGATTTGCAGATTAACCTGAGAGACAGGTCTTAAGAGCTTCAAATGACATTAGGGCCAGGTCTATGTGCTAAGGAGTCCAACAGCCCCTTTTCTGATTCTGAATCAGGTTACTCACGTTTATACAGGAGAGGCCTGTGCTTTCTGATCAAAAATGACCTTTTCACTGAAAATATTCTTTATACCAAGGAATCATATTTTGCTGTGAATTTTACTTAGCTCCTTCACTACACTCAAAGAAAAAAGATA
The DNA here is from genome assembly GCF_000181295.1 of Otolemur garnettii. NCBI lineage: Eukaryota > Metazoa > Chordata > Mammalia > Primates > Galagidae > Otolemur > Otolemur garnettii. The sequence goes on from NW_003852788.1 coordinate 77,493, forward strand.
AGAACCACTTTTTTTTTAATGAAATGGAATATATCACTACATATTTAATTCCCTTTCCTTGAACTCTAGTTTTATCTTGCATTTTCAGAAAATTTTTCTTATTTTTTAAGTTCTATTGATATATTGCATTTTACACTTAATGAAAAATTGAAACTGAAATGAAGAAACAAAGCTTTTCAAGGTTCACTGGTGACTGAAATACAGACTTGCCTCACTCAAATAAAGTCACCCTGTCTATCCCTTGAGACATCCTCCCACCCGCTCACAGATTTGCTCAATGGCCACCCTCCCAGGAGAAACTGCAC
>NW_003852788.1:77919-83797 GCF_000181295.1 Otolemur garnettii
CTCAAGCAATTCTCTTGCTTCAGCCTCTCTAATAGTTGGGATTAAAGGTGCCCACCACACCCCCGACTTTTTTTTTGTTTAGCAGGCCCAGGTCAGGTTCTAACCCACCAGCCCTGGAGCACGCGGCCAGTTCCCTAACCATTGAGCTACGGACCCCCAACCTGTGTTGCAGGTTGTCAAAACACCTTGCTGGGGATTGGTTATCCTTATCTTTTGAAATAATTTTCCTCCTTTGAAATATCTGAGAATCCAGAAGGTAAAAATAATTTGTGCATTTTCCCTCAATGAATACCATTACTTCATTGACTAACAGTAATGTGTCCCAGAAAAGCTGAGAGTGGTATAAAAAAACTTAATGTCCCAATGGCTTAGCTGTTTACATGAAGGGTACACTAAGTGACTGCTCTCAAACTAAAAGGCATTCATATAGTCCCAAGAGAGGCTCCATCCCTATGTCTCAGGCTATCCACTGGACAGTTATGTCCCAGAAATTGGTATTTGTTTTTTCTTTTTTTTTGAGACAGAGCCTCAAGCTGTCCCCCTGGGTAGAGTGCTGTGGCATTACAGCTCACAGCAACCTCCAACTCCTGGGCTCAAGCGAGTCTCCTGCCTCCGCCTCCCAAGTAGCTGGGACCACAGGTGCCTGCCACAACGCCAGGCTATTTTTTGGTTGCAGCCGTCATTGTTGTTTGGTGGTCTGGGCTGGGGATTCGAACCTGCCACCTTAGGTGTACGTGGCTGGCGCCTTAGCCGGTTGAGCTATAGGTGCCAAGCCCAGAAATTGGTATTTGTTTATACTCCAGTAAACATGGATGCCATGGGCATCTTGGGTCATCCTCAGACAAGTGTAAAGCTCTGGACCAACTAAGGACAGAAGGGTAGCTGAGGACACGTTATCCTGTACAGTTACCAAGAGAGGATACCCAGGAGGGATGAGGTCTAGAGAACAGAGGTCTTCTCAATGAGACCACAAGGATACACCTGCAGGGTCCTCTCCATGGTGACTCAGCTGTTAGGAATTTGTAGAACTTCCTGGGACTTGGGAATTTCCACTCCTCTGAAATCCTATAGTTCTGCGGGGGCAGGAACCGCATCTCCCACTTGATCCAAGTGAGCAATGAGAAAGGTACCTGTGGGTTGGAACTTCTCTTGGGCTGAAGCAATTCTCTTGCCTCTGCCTCCCAAGTAGCTGAGACTACAGATGCCCGCAATACCCGGCTATTTTTTGGTTGTAGTTGTCATTGTTGTTTGGCAGGCCCAGGCTGGTTTCCAACCTGCCAGCTCTTGTTGTATGTGGCTGGCACCCTAGATGTTGAGCTACAGATGCAGAGTCAAGGGTTGGAACTGGACTTTTGACATGGGGGTTCAGAGAGCAGCCCCGAGTGCTTAAGGGGTCAGGTTTTTAAGGCTTGGTCTGCATCCTGGTTGACAAACAGGATGCCCGGGGGCATCCAGGTACGTTAGCAAGCATTGCACAGAAGCAGAAATTGCAGTTAGTTAGTCATACATCCTTGTTTCTGTACTTTCTCCCGCTGGTATTTCTTAAAGATCAGTCCAGGGACAGTTGGTTCCTCCTGGTTCAACTGTCCTCCTGGAGATAAAAACAGAAATACCAAGCGAGTCAGAGTGCGGCCATTTGAATTCTTCTATGCCCTAAGCTCCTCTAGCTGAAATAAAAGACTTTTTCCTTTTAGATACAGTGTTTCTCTCCGTTGGGCCTTGTCTTCCTGCAACATTATCAATGAGCAATCTGAATGTAAAGACGTTCTGGCAAGGAGTATGTACCTAGGCAAGATAGGAGTAGAGGCACAAAGATTTTGACCACAGAGTGTCACAGGATTATTGTCTACTTTCTTTTTATGAGACATATTCAGAAACTTATGAAAAACTAAAATTTAGAAAACAATCACCCCGTGTTAGATAAAGAAACAACAAATAACAAAACTACTGCATCTCTTGGAAAAGAAAAATAAAGAAGAAGAAAACAACTGATGACGTAAGTTGGATGGAAAGTTGGCATTTGGAAAAAAGAGAAAGAAAACAAAAATTTAGGATTTTACTGTAAGACCTTGTTATGCCCAGGAGCTCCACAAAGACCACACTGCCAAAGAAGCCGAATGCACAGCAGAGTGAAGAGTGGGCCTTTACTGAAGAGCCTAAAGGTGACTGCCTCATACTCACTGTAAATGCCGTTAGCTAAAATTGTTAGTGATGTAAGTTACTGACCCCGTAGCCGTCGTGAATATAGCTTTTTTTGTTGTTGTTGAGACACAGTCTCACTATGTCACCCGTAGCCCTCATGAATATAGCTCTTTTTTTTGTTGTTTAGACAGAGTCTCACTATGTCACCCTACATAGAGTGCCATGGAGTCACAGCTGACAGCAACCTCTAACTCTTGGGCTTAAGCTATTCTCTTGCCTCAGCGGCCCAAACAGCTGGGACTACAGGTGCCCACCAGGAACGCCTGCCTATTTCTCTGTTTCACTTGTCATTGTTGCTTAGCTGGGCTTGGCTGGGTTCAAACCTGCCAGCCTCAGTGTATGTGGCTGGTGCTATAACCACTGTACAACAATGGCTGAGCCGTGATTATAGCTTTTTATGATCACCCCTTTTATAACCCTTATCTGTAAGCATTCCTCTCGGGACATTGTGGTTTGTATCTGTTTTGTAAGGAAGAAAAAAAATCACTAATCGCTCTTGCGATCATAGTATTGTGTAAAATGACTAACCGTCCTATCCTCATGATCCTCCCCTACCCCTTTAACTGCTGTTTTCAGTTCTGTAATAACATTGAATTGCCCCCTGGAAAAGTTTTGCCTTATAGGAATCAAAGCCACAGGCAAGTTGGGGCTACTCTCAGAAACCACATGCTGGACACTGAGGCAGGCGCTGGCCGGCTCTTTTTTGACTTGTCTGGGACTTGTCAAAGGGGAATTCACCACACAAACACAAACAATATATGCTAATTATTTCTACTCTCATATTAATCTGAAATTTACAAAAATGTTGAGATGCAAAAATAGAACAATGATAAGTATTTTTATTGTTTAAACATATATAGTTTAAAGCCACTGTCTCACTCCATTAACCCAGGATAGAGTGAGCTGGAATTAGCTCACAATAACCTCAAACTTCTGGGACTAAAGGCCTGCCCCAACACCACCACAATACCATGCTAATTTATCTATTCTTAGTAGAGATAGGATCTTGCTCTGACTCAGGCTCATCTCCAACTCCTAGAGCTCAAGCAATCCACCCACCTCAGCCTCCCAGAGTGCGGGGATGGTAGACATGAGCCTTGGCACTCAGCCTCTTTGAATATATGACACCATCATTTCCAACTCTCCAAAAGTCTGTGTGTGTATATATATAGATATAGATATAGATATAGATATACATATAAATTCACAGTTTTTAAGTAAGGATTAAAATCTCTCAGCCTGCCTCCTTTCTCTCGCTTCCAGCTCCCTCACCTCAGTAGATTTCTCTTTACCAAACCATTAAAAAAACCAACAAATCAACCAAAACAAAATGTAAATTCTTTTTTTTTTTTTTTTGAGACAGAGCCTCAAGCTGTCCCCCTGGGTAGAGTGCCATGGCATTACAGCTCACAGCAACCTCCAACTCCTGGGCTCAAGTGAGTCTCCTGCCTCCGCCTCCCAAGTAGCTGGGACCACAGGTACCCACCACAACGCAGCTATTTTTTTGGTTACAGTCGTCATTGTTGTTTGGCGGGTCCGGGCTGGGGATTCGAACCCGCCACCTTAGGTGTACGTGGCTGGCGCCTTAGCCAGTTGAGCTATAGGCGTCGAGCCGTAAATTCTTTCTCTTTGCATTTTCTGAGCTATTTTCTTTTTCAGTATTTGTTCCTGTAACACTCTAGTGATTCCTGAGAGTCCCACATGAAACAGGAGAGTATCAACAATCGTGCTGAGAGAGGATACCCGAGAAGGGTGAGGTTTAAGAGAACAGGTCTTCTCAAGGAGACCACAAGGATACACCTGTAGCGTCCTCTCCACAGTGACTCAGCCCTCGGAAATTTGTAAACTTATCTTCCTGGAACTTGGAAATTTCACATTCCGTGAAATCCTATAGCTCTATAGGGGCTGGAATAGTATCTCCCACTTGATTCAAACTGGCCATTGAGAAGATACCTGTGGGTTGGAACTTTTTGACTGCTGATAAAAGGGGAAAAATCAAGCCAGTCGGGGTGAGAGAGGATACCCAAGAAGGGTGAGGTCTGGGAGAAAAAGTCTTCACAAGAAAACCACAAGGTACTGTAGGGTCCTCTCCATGGTGACTCAGCTCTTGGGAATTTGTAACTTGGAAATTTCCAAGTTCTGTGAAATCCTGTAGTTCTGTAGGGGCTGGACTGGCATCTCCCACTTGATTCAAACTGTCCAACAAGAGTGGTACCTGTGGGTTGGAACTTTTTGACTGTCAATAAAAGGGGAAAGACCAGGCCAGTTGGGGAGCTTGGCCATTTGGAATTCTTCTATTCTGTAAGGAGGCAGTTTGGCCTCCCTGTGTGGATACCTCAACTGGGCTGAGAAACGACCCCATCAGGACGTCTTCAAGGAGTCAAACATTGGGAGGAACTGTCAGGCAGGAACAGGTACCTACACAGGGAGACATCTAAGGCAAGGTATGACCAATCTAGGGATCCCACTACAATTATATTGGAAGAAAGAACCTGATCAACTCCTTGGGCGTTAGATCACCAGTAGGTCTGTTGAGAGGTCTGTGAGAACGTGTGGATGTGGTGTGACTGAGAAAATTCCAACAGTGGAGTTGGGCTTCCTGTCACAGGACCTAGGGGAGTGTTGGTTTGCCTCCTATGGCTAAGTGGCAGCTCGAGTGGGAAATTGAGGCTGCCCAGGTTAAGGAATAGGTAACAATAGGTGGGGTTTTGCCCTCTCCTCCGATTCATGGGGTGAAACAAATGTATGAGTGTTCCCTTCTTACCTGCTCCAACTTTGTCCCCGGCTATTCTGAGGGAAACTGGAAGTTTCAGGTTTTTTGCTTTCTGTCTTTGGTGGCAGCCACGTGGCCATGTGGGTCTTCGGGGTGGGGGGGGGAATGAAAAGACATTAGAAAGGATTTTGTAGTTTAGTTACTGGAATTTCTTCAATGACTTTGTGGTCTCAGGAATTTGAGAATTGAGCTGTTGGTCACAAATCAGTGATAAAATGGCATTTTATTGGACTGAGGGGGATGCAGAGGGAGTAGAGCATGCCAGTGCTATTGACAGTGGAACCGTGCCCTGGAATGTGTTTCAATTTGGGCAGTCCAGTGAGTTCTAGATGGCCCTTGAAAATCTGGGGGAGAGAGCGTAAATCTCGTGCTTTATGGAACTGTTTCAATATCAGCAACAGGTCTCCAAGGTGGACAGCCTCTGGCAGGGGGAGGAGACCCAGGTCAGAGGTTTCCTGCATGAGTCCTTTCTCTAGGAATAAATAATTGCCCTGAGAGATATTTTGCCCAGGACTTGGTAGATGGAAAAATACCTTTATAAACTGAATGAGTGTTCTGGCAAATGAATGAATGTAGCCCCTCACCTTGGACAAGGTTATTAGGTCTTTGCTGGGGTTTTTGTCTGGGGAGAGGATTAGGGTGTGTGCTCCCTAGTCTGGGTGGAGCCAGCCAAAAGGTGTCAGGCTGCTTTGTTCATGACCTTGCTGGGGCTCAGAGGGTTTGTACCTGGAGATGGGAGTCTGATATCTGAGCTCACCTGAGCCTGAAAAATGGGGGTTTCCTGTTCAGCCCCCTGTGGGAAAATCCTATATCAATGTTGTATCTCATAAAATGTCTCTTATTTGTAAAATGTAATAATTTGGGCTCAGCGCCTATAGCTCAACCGGCTAAGGCGCCAGCCAC
>NW_003852788.1:84050-88123 GCF_000181295.1 Otolemur garnettii
AAAAAAAAAAAAAAAAGTAATAATTTGGTTGTTTTAATTGTTGGGGAAACTGAGTCTTTGTCAAAGGATAAGATTCTTGCTTTTTAACCTTCTAATTATCAGTTTGGCAGAGTGAATGGGTGACTTCATAGTGAAATGAGATTCTGTTTTGTTGGAGGTGAGTTTTCGAGAGTAAGAGAAATTAGACAGAAAGGAGAATGGCATGGTGTAAAGAAAGAATCTTGTGTGATAAATTCTGTCCTGAAACAGAATGGCTGTGTAAGAATGTGAAAGCCAGGGCAAAGTTAAAGAAAGTTTAGAATGTTTTTAGGTTGTCTGTGCAGGCTAACTGAAGCTCATGAAAGAGAATTTGTGAAAGAATTTGTACGTGATCCAGTTGACTATGTATTTCCTTTAAAATCTTTCGGCTTGTAATCTTATTTGAACCAACGTTTTAGGCCTTTAATATTTGACAGGCCTTCCAAAATCAAAACTCTAAATTTGGGGCTTGGCACCTGTAGTGCAGTGCCTGCAGGCTGGTAGGTTTGAACTTGGCCCAGGCCAACAACAACAACAAAAACCCCAAAAAGCACAACTCTAAATTTAGTCTTCTTGAAATATTAAGAGCACTGAAGGCATAAGAAAACAAATTAAACTTATTTGCTTAACTAAAAATGTATAGGAAACATTGTCAAATATGAAACACTAATTAATTTTGTATGGGTTATGATTATATATATGTTCCAATATTATAAAGCATTGTCTGTCCTAACATATATTGTCAGTAATACTTTTAATTCATCTAAAAAAGGTGTTTTTTATGTAGCTGGCTGAGTCCAAAGTTTATCCTAAAAAGAAAAAGAAATATTAAGAGAGGCTGACGAATTCTCCCCAATTCAAATTCCTAATGCCTGTGGAAACTGAATACCTTCCGGCTAAAAGCAGATTTTTAGAACTTTCAATGGAAAGTTAACATGTTGGCTCGGCGCCTATAGCTCAACCGGCTAGGGCGCCAACCACGTACACCTAAGGTGGCAGGTTCGAATCCCCAGCCCCGACCCGCCAAACAACAATGACGGCTGCAACCAAAAGATAGCCGGGCGTTGTGGCGGGCGCCTGTGGTCCCAGCTACTTGGGAGGCGGAGGCAGGAGACTCGCTTGAGCCCAGGAGTTGGAGGTTGCTGTGAGCTGTAATGCCACGGCACTCTACCCAGGGGGACAGCTTGAGGTTCTGTCTAAAAAAAAAAAAAAAAAAAAAAGTTAACATGTCTATGAGTATTGCTATCCTAACTGCAAACAGAACAGAAAATAGTTACATGGAATTGGACTGGTTTGTTATGGCTTTCTGTTCCAAATATTGTGGTTCTTTCTGTGTTCTGTTTTCCAGAAGTCAAGAAAATAATTCTCTGTCTTTTGAGCTATTATTTGTAGCTTTTCAAGCAATGTATGTACTTATGAGCAGAGTGTGAAACATGTATTTTTTCTCTCTCCTTGATTTCTCCAGAATTTGCAAGCCATTTGTAAATATTCTTAATTTCTGACAATACAGTTATTTCCATAAGTTCAATAAGAATCTGTTTTGTTCTATAGGACATGATGAAAGCACTGGTTATTTTACCAAGGCTTTGGCTGGAATAGCATTTCCAGAGGGGTCCAGACTGTGTTGAGGAATTCAGGTTGAGTTTATAAGGCCAGTAAAAAAGGTCCTTTGGAAAACTGGCCAGATACCCACCAATAACATTTCCTGATGTTCTGTGGTAAGTAATGAAGATCGCTTGCTGATGGGTCCGGGGACCTCAAAATGTGCTTGGGGACCTCAAGAGAAGAGGAATTTACCCAATGCATACAGGTATCTAATGTAAAGTGACCAGATTTTAACATTGGTAAAACAGGACACCATTCATGGGGGAGCGGGGTTTGGGCGGAGAGGGGTGTGTTCTTGATTAAGAATTTGGTCTATATGGAGCAACAAAAATTTTCATAGAACACAAAAATAGTATTGTAATATTTTTTAAAATTTCAACCTAAGTACAATTTACAAATATAATACATAAAAAAAATATATGTATAGGGCAGCTCCTGTGGCTCAAAGGAGTAGGGCGCTGGTCCACCTGGGTGACCTTGCCCAGGAGGGGAGTAGGGAGTTTACATTACCTTTTCATTTCCAAATGAAGTTACACATTAACCTCTTCATTCCCAAATGGAGTTACATTGACCTTTTCAGCAGCCGTATATTCCCTTCCCATTGTCCCGCCCTTCCCTAGGATTGTCATGCATTCTTTCCAAAAATCAGGACTTTTTAAAAACACCACAGGATGCGGGACAAATTGTTAAAAAGTGGGACTGTCCCGCCAAAAGTGGGACGTCTGGTCACCTTAATCTAATGGCACAGATGAAACCTGGGCTCATGAAAGGCTTTTGAGAAAGTTCAGCCTGAGATTCCTTATAAAGGTTTTAGCAAAGCCAATTTTAAAGGAAAAAAAAGTGTCTAGATGGCCAATAATGAATTATTCTTACTGCACTTTATGCAAATAACCAGTATACTGAATATACAGTTTATTCTGGCAACTGAATTGGTTCTGTTGTAATTTATCTTTAGTAAAGAGAGAAATCAGAGAGAGAAAAATAATTCAAAGAGAAAAGAGGCTGTGGCCCACCTGTATTAAATCCCAGCTTGTCTGTACTGTCAGCTCTTAAAATAAAACATAACTGTTTTACTAAATTGAACTGTTAAATGGGACTAAGAGACTATTCAAAGAGTATAGAACTGTATACAGTAGTTATATTTACTCTGAAGCGCTAAGACTCAACAAAGGTTGCCTATTGGCTACACAGGAAAAATTTGTCCAGTATTAAATATTATCTACTGTGTCTATATAGATACCTCAGGAAAAATTAAAACCTAAAATGAGAATTTCCCAGTAATTGGTGTAACTGTAACCCTGCATCATACTGTTCCTAATCCATATACTCTGCTGAGTCTGCTGTCAGCAGAAACCAAGTGGCCTACTTGCCTGGACTTAAAAGATGCCTTTTTCAGTATAAGGCTGGCTCCAGGAAGCCAGAAGCTGTTTGCTTTCCTGTGGGACAGACCAGATATAGAAACTGTGATCCAGTACACATGGACCAGGTTGCCATAGGGGTTCAAAACACCCACAACTTTTGGAGAAGCGCTGGCTTGTGACCTCCAGGTATCCCCAGGAATCTAGTCATATGGAGCAATGCCCTTCAAGGACAATACCCTTCCAGGTAGACCTTACCGAAATGCCTAGATCTAGAGGGAACAAGCACTTGCTGATGATGGTCTATCAGACTTGGAGCAGATAAAAAGCCTAAAGCTTTGAATAAATTATAGGCCTCAAAGACTTTCCACCATCATCTTGACCAGATGCATAGCAGTGAAGGTGGAAGGAATCCTCACCTGCAGTCATCACAGCTGGCTGAATAGGACTTCACTGCCCCTTGGGAAGTAAAGGTAACCTTTAAGACAGTCAACATGCCTTGCTCCAGCCACATACTGGGAGCTGGCTAGTCAACGCACAGGTGACGCCTGAGGAAACTCTTCAAGGGACTTCTCTTAATTGAACTCTGGACTTTGGGAAAAGGGAGAAAAATGTTACAGGGAAAAGTAAGAATTCATATGTATAGTAGTCCACCACCACATTACTATTAAGGCCTGAGTAGAGAACCCAAGAAGAGTCACAGTACCTAAAATCTCAGTGCTATAAAGTAATTAATATCAGCACCTGCAGAAACAAGCTGATATTGAGACCCCAAATTAAAATATATTGGAGTCTCAAAAGGGGGGAATGAGACAGGATCACGGAGAAGACTGAGATCTAGGAGAACAGGTCTTCTCAAGGAGACCACAAGGTTACACCTGCAGGGTCCTCTCCATGGTGACTCAGCTCTTGGGAATTTGCAGACTTAACTTCTTGGAACTTGGAAATTTCTAAGTTCTGTGAAATCCTATAGTTCTGTAAGGTCTGGACTAGCATCTCCTGCTTGATTCAAACTGGCTAATGAAAGTGGTACCTGCTGTGTGGAACTTTTCGACTGTCAATAAAAAGAGAATGACCAAGCCAGTTGGGGAG
>NW_003852788.1:88337-91840 GCF_000181295.1 Otolemur garnettii
TGGCGGGCACCTATGGTCCCAGCTACTTGAGAGGCTGAGGCAGGAGACTCACTTGAGCCCAGGAGTTGGAGGTTGCTGTGAGCATGATGCCATGGTACTCTACCCAGGGGGACAGCTTGAGGCTCCGTCTCAAATAAATAAATAAATAAATAAAGCCCTTCCTCTTATAAACATGGTGTTTGGGTGCTCTTTCTCTCCCTTGGGCCTCGTTCCTGCAACAGTGCCAAAGGATTGGAAACACCCAGAAATATGTCTTCAAACTTTGCTAAGAAAAAATGAACCCACCATTCACAATCACAATAACTTGTGAATTAGGATGCAATGACTCCCCACTCCCCTTAAATCCAGCTACCCATTGGACTTCAGCCTGGGCATTCTTCCTGTCTTTCTTTGGGATATTAAGCTTTATCTCTTTCCACTGCTATCTTCCCTTTATTCACCACCTGCGTGCTCTCTCTCTCATGGCTTCCACCTACTCTCTAATATTGAGGCAAGAAAGTGAAAGCAGAGCTAAAACAATCTGTCCTAGCCACCCTGTGTAGGCTTTAGCCAGGTCGCAGGCATTTCTGTTGTCTGTATGTTCCTCCCTTGACGTGCGTGGGGCCTAGATTATAACCCAGCAACTTCCTTGGACTTCCATTATCTTTGAGAGCAGGTGGTCCAACCGGTCTGAAGGGCACGGGCCAATCTGACTTCCCTCCTTGAGCCTGGGACCTTGAGGATGATGTCATGTCTCTCTCTGTTTTATGACCCTCACGTGCACTCTTGCCCTGAAAAGTGAATAAAGGAGAGGCAAGAGACTGAGTTGGGGGCTTGGTTTTTGGAGACACAGGTCTTCCAAGTAACCCCCACCCCCGCCAGAATAAACCACTTCCTCTAATCAACTGGTGCCTGAAGTCTTCTGTCTGCATCGGTTTCCTGCTACATTTCTTGGTTACTTGACCAGGAAGCGAGGTTTAGTGGCAAAACCATGCAGCCAGATTCATTGAGTCGGGTTCTGCCGGCCCTGCAGATCACTCCCATGGGGAACTCCATCTGGTCTGGTGATGTGGTCCTCAGAGCGCTCCTGGGACAAATTCTTGTAGAGGAATGTCTCATTGAGACTGAGCTGTTGAGGTCCCTGCGGCGGGTGACTCCGCAGGCTGAGTACCAGAGAGGAACCAGTGACATGTGGCATCAGGACGTCCAGAGTAAGGTAGGATCCTTTGAGGACCACTACAGTTTTAGTGGAAGAGAGAGTCTGATCAACCCCTTAGGCATTAAATTTCTGGCAGGTGTAAGGTGTGTGAAAGAGTATGGTGTGAGTGTACATCTTGCGAAGGAGACCTTGGGTGGAGATGGGGAACAAGCAAGGGAAGTCCATCCCCCGACTACCATGTTGAAGAACTTTAAGAAGAGATTTGTAGTTGACTATGGGGTTACTATGTTGCCAAGAAAGTTAAGGAGTCTTTGTGAGCGGGAATGGCCCTCCTTGGGGATTGGATGGCCGTCAGAGGGAAGTTTAGAGAGATCCTTAGTGTCTAAGGTATGGCACAGAGTTACTGGTAAGGGGAGGTCACCCTGAGCAGTTTCTGTACATAGATACCTGGCTACAGCTAGTAGTGAACCCACCACCTTGGTTGAGAAGGCAGGTAGCAACAGTGCTAGTAACACAGGGACAGGAAGGGAAAGTGCTTTCCATCCAAGTAGTGGTGTAGCTGTGCTGAAGATATTGGCAGGTCCTGTACTGAGAGGCATTGTTGCAGAGGCTGAGAAAGGGACACAGGAAACTACCAAATTGGCTTGAGTAAATGAGGTCCTCCAAGGAAAGACTGTGAGTCCAGGCCAGCTCTATGAAAGGTTATGTGAAGTGTTTTGAATGTACACTCCCTTTAACCCTGAGAGCCCTGAGAATCAGATGGTTAATATGGTCCTAGTTAGCCAAAGTGCTGAGGATATACAGCAAAAACTGCAAAAGCAGGAGGGATTTGCCAATATGAAAACCTTGTAACTTCTCAAAATAGCACAGAAGATCTTTGTGAACCGAGAAGCAGTAAGCTGTAGGAAGGAAGATAGGCACATGAAGTGGAGGGCCAATCTCACAGCCGTGGCTCAGAAAGGCATGAGCGGAGGACCCCCTCACTTTCAAAGAGGACAAGGTCAAGGAATGCGAGGAAGTAGAGGACCTAGGGTAAAAGCCCCCCCCCACCGTGAAAGGATCAGTGTGCAATTTCCTGAGAGAAAGGGCATTGAAAGAATGAGTGTCCCCAGAGGCAAGGAAGTGTGGAAAATCCTGGGAGAGAGGCCACAGAACCGGAAGAGCAGGTTCTAATTAATACTGAGGCCGAACACTCAGTGGTCACCCAGCCAGTAGCCCCTCTCTCAGATCACAAGATTGACATCACAGGAGCACAACCAGAGCCACTACTGAACAAGCCTCTTGTCTCCCTCAGGAGTGGTCCATAGGAAGCCACGAGGTAACTCATCAGTTTCTCTACATGCCTAATTGCCCCTTCCCTCTCCTGGGTAGGGACCTTCTAGGAAAATTAAGAGCCATAATTTCTTTCTCTGATCAAAGAACTATGCAGCTACGACTGCCCAAACCAGGTCTGGTGTTAACCTTAACCATGCCCCTCGGGAGGAGGAGTGGAGGCTGTTTGTGACTCAGCCAGGGAAAGGATTGAGGCCTGAACTAGCCCAGAGGTGGCTGGGGTCTGGCAAAAGATAACCCCCAGGGCTTACAGTAAACCAGCCACCGGTAATGAGTCAGCCGAAGTTAAGTGGTTTACTTGCCTTGACTTAAACGATGCCTTTTTCAGTGTAAGACTGGCTCTGGAGAGCCAGAGGCTGTTTGCTTTCCAGTGGGAAAGGCCAGACACATAAGCTGCAATCCAGTACACATGGACTAGGTGTCCCAGGACGAGGTCATCAACGTACTGGAGCAGCACACATCCTAGTTCCTTGGCTGGGAACTTCTGAAGATCACAAGCCAGCGCTTCCCCAAAAACCGTGGGGGAGTTTTTGAATCCCTATGGCACCCTACCCTGAAAGGCTGTGCTCAAAGTACAGACTGCCTACTGAGACATCTAAAGTTATGTGGCCATAAAGTGTGGCCATAAAGTCTGGGCCTTAAGCGAAAGGCCCAGATCTGCCAGCAAGGAGTATATTATCTAGGATTTATTATCCAACAGGGGGAAAGGAATCTAGGCATGGAAAGGTGGCAAGTCATTAGTTGCCTCTCCACCCCCACAAGCTGAAAGCAAATTCAGAAATTCCTAGGTGCAGTCAGTTTCTGTCATCTGTAGATTCCCAACTTTGCCATCGTGGCTAAATCCTTGTATGAAACAACCAAAGGAGAGGAAAGAAAGCCCTTAGAATGGGGAAGAGAGGCTCGGCACCTGTGGCTCAAGTGGCTAAGGTGCCAGCCATGTACACCCAATGTGGCGGGTTCGAATCCAGCCCGGGCCCGCCAAACAAAATGATGGCTGCAACCAAAAAATAGCCAGGTGTTGTGGCAGGCGCCT
>NW_003852788.1:91989-93591 GCF_000181295.1 Otolemur garnettii
AAAAAAAAAAAAAAATGGGGAAGAGAGCTGGAACAGGCCTTCTTTCAGCTAAAGATGAGGCTGACGACTGCCCCTGCACTGGGACTGCCGGACCTCCTTACTCTATACGTCTCAGAGAGAGATAAGATAACTGTGGGTGTGTTAACCCAGCTGACTGAGTCCTCGCCAAGGCCTATAGCCTACCTCTCTAAGCTGCTGGATGGAGTGGCAAAAGGATGGCCACCCTGCTTGCGGGCTCTAGCCGCTACTGCTCTCCTTGTGCAAGAAGCCAATAAGCTGACTCTAGGGCAGGATCTCAGAGTGAAAGTACCCCACTCTGTGATCACTTTAATGGACACTAAAAGACATTTTTACTCTCTAATGTAAAAACACTCTGAACCCAGCCATGCTCCTTCCAGCCAGTGGAAGAGAGACTGAGCATGACTGTGTGGAAGTTATAGGTAATATGTACTCTAGCAGACTTGACTTGCATGACCAGCCTTGGACAGATGCAGACTGGGACTTGTATGCTGATGGAAGCAGTTATGTGATGATGCAAGGTGAGCAGTGGGCCGGGTATGCAGTGGTCACTTTAACACAGACTGTAGAGGCTAAGCCCCTACCCCAAGGAACATTGCCTCAGAAGGCAGAGTTAATTGCCTTGACCTGAGCCTTAGAACTAAGACAAGGAAAGAGTGTAAATATTTACACTAACTCTAAATATGCCTTTCTGACTCTCCAAGTGCATAGGGTCCTATACAAAGAGAAGGGACTTTTAAACTCTGGGGAAAGGACATTAAGTATCAGCAGGAGATACTTCAGTTGCTAGAGGCAGTATGGAAACCCCAGAAAATAGCAGTCATGCATTGTCGTGGACATTAGAGAGATGCTTCCACCATCACTAAGGGGAACACCAGAGCTGACACTGAGGCCAAGAGGGCTGCCACCTAGCCATACCAGGCATCGTGAGTGGCTCCCCTCATCTCATGGGTTCCAGAACTCACCCCTATCTACTCTCGGGAAGAGAAGGAATGGTTGGCAGTGGAAGGGACCCAGGAAACAGAGGGAGGATGGATAAAGATGCCTGATGGATGAGTAGCAGTTCCGAGCTTCTAGGAGCCACTGTGGTAATGGTGATGCATGAGAGCACCCATCTGGGACAGGAGTCCCTGGTGAAGCTGCTGGACCAGTAGTTCTACATCTCTCACTGGCAGCCCTGGCCAAAGCCGTCAGTCAGCGACATGTCACCTGCAGCCAGTTCAACACCCCCCAAGGACCGACAGTACTCCCAGGAATCCAGTTACATGGAGCAACGCCCTTTGAGGACTTTCAGGTAGACTTCACTGAAATGTCCAGATGTAAAGGGAACAAGTACTTGCTGGTGATGGTTTGCACCTACTCTGGATGCATAGAAACATATCCTACCCGCGTCAAGAAGGTGCAAGAAGTCACCTGGGCACTCTTGAGAGACGTGTTATACAACGGTGTGGGCTCCTGATACAGATTGGGTCAGACAACTGGCAAGCATTCATCTCCAAATTGGTCCAGAAGATGGCTAACATCCTTGGCATCACTTGGCAACTCCACGCAGCCTACTACCCACAAAGCTTGGGGAAGGTGGAA
>NW_003852788.1:93834-96309 GCF_000181295.1 Otolemur garnettii
CCAAACAACAATAATGGCTGCAACCAAAAAATAGCCGGGCGTTGTGGTGACCGCCTGTGGTCCCAGCTACTTGGGAGGCTGAGGCAGGAGACTCGCTTGAGCCCAGGAGTTGGAGGTTGCTGTAAGCAGTGAAGTCATGGCACTCTACCCAGGGGGACAGCTTGAGGCTCTATCTCAAAAACAAAACAAAACAAAACAAAACAAACTATCAAAACCAGTTTAGGAAAGTATGCCAGGAGACAAACTTACAGTGGGTAAGCGCCCTGCCCTTGGTGTTATTTAAGATTAGGTGTACTCCTACTAAAAAGACAGGATTGTCACCATATGAGGTCTTATATCATAGGCCACCCCCCCTTACTACGGAGCTTGCCAGGATCCCCCCTGGGAATTGAGAGAGGAAGAATTAAGGAAGCAGTTGCAGGCACTGGGCAAGGTAGCAGAGGCAGTGTCATTATGGGTGAGTGAACGGTGTCCTGTTAGTTTGTTTTCCCCTGTCCACCCTTTCTCTCCAGGAGCTATGGTGTGGGTCAAAGACTGGAGCGTGTCTCCCCTGAGGGCGAGATGGAAAGGCCCTTACAACATTATCCTGACCACACCTACAGCTGTGAGAGTAGCAGAAATGGATTCCTGCCTGGATCCATTACAGCAGAGTGAAGCCTGCCACATAGCTGGAGGAGGGACCGCCCCCACCTAAGAGGAGCTAGACCGAGCAGGACCTGACAACTGCAGCTAATCCTGAGTTCCCACGGCATGGGCTCTGCACCTCAACAACTCCTGGACCTTGGAAAGCTACCTTGGATCCTGACAACCCCCTCAAGCTGCTGTTGTGGAGAATGGCAAGCCCTGCTGCAGTCACACCCCGGAAGCTGACTGGTCCACACATGGCCTAAGCATGAGGATTTACGTCATCATGGAACTGTTCTTTATTGGACTCGTGAGAGCTAAGTGGACTTTAGTTTGTGCAAATATTCAGGATACTAATATAGAAAATTATAATCAATGTATTCATAAGGTAACCAAAGTAGGCCAGAAAGTGACAACTGTTCTATTGTTCTAAAGTTACTATGAATGTATAGGAACTCAGCAAGGGACTTGTTTATATAATACTACTCAATATGAGGTGTGTGACTCTGGAAATAGGCAACCTCATGCTTGCTACAATCTCTCAAAGCCGCCCAATTACTATAATTTTACTATCAGAACAGAATCAGTGGGCTGAAAAGCTGAGAGGAAAACTACTAGTTGCGAGAGCTCGAGGCTATGGAAATCCAACCCAGGTGTCTGTTAGATTTGATGCATTCCAATTGCTCAGACTTGCACATAGCAAGCACCGAATGTCATGTAATTCGCTTCACTGGGAGAGGCCTTATAGGAGAAACCAGAAGTATCCATATTGTATAGACTACCTATGTGCTGAATGTGCATACTGGTCATGTGTAATAGAAGGCATTTGGAGTACTAAAGATAGCCAGAAAGAGTTTATACTAGAAAAAAGGGAAGCCCCAGTTAATTGCACTACTGAAACTTGCAACCCCTTAATTCTAACTATAAGAAATCCCTCTAACTCTAAGTGGGCAAAAGGATTAGTCATGTCTTTAGAAATAGATGGCACCAGCCTAGACCCAATGTCAGTTAAAAGTCAGCAGACAGGTTGCCTCCCTTCAGGCCAGTCAGGTGGCTGTTTACCACACCTTCTATGATTAATTGGAACAGCCTGTGCCACCACTTCAAAAAAGCACAAAGAATTCGCTCTTTCAATTGACTGAAAGTGTGCCACAGTCCCTGAATGTAACTTCTTGCTTTATATGTGGAGGAACTATGACAGAAGATTGGTGGCCATGGAAAGCTAGAGAATTCACTCCCACTGAGCCTAAGCCAGACATTGTTCCATATTGGAGAAATCTGAAAGACAACGTATGGATCCTGAAGGCCCCTATTATTGGGCAATATTGCCTAGCAAGAAGTGAAGGGAAAAATCTCACTGCGCCGGTAAAACAGCTACATTGCCTAGGTCAAAGACTAGACAATGCTACTACTGGAATAACTTGTCTGATGGGAACTGAATTGGACAGAACTAAAGCCCCTAGACTGGTTCTCTGAACTCAGAGATGCCTGGTGGCATCCAGGATTCTCACGAAACTGGAGTGCCCTTCAGGGAAATGTATTGAACTTGTGGGGATAAGGCACATGCCCGACTACTTGACCAATGAACAGGCAGTTGTGTCATAGGCTTTATAAAGCCCTCTTTCTTTCTGCTGCCCATCAAGGCAGGAGAACTATTTGGGCTTCCAGTACCCACCCCAGAGGCAGAAGTCCGGTGGCATCATCAGGACTTACAAATAGGGGAATGGAAAGAGGATGAGTGGCCCCCAGAAAGAACAATACAATACTATAGGCCAGCCACACGGGCAGAAGATGGGTCATGGGGTTACCAAACCCCTATCTATATGCTAAATCGTATCATACGACTGCAGG
>NW_003852788.1:96590-100658 GCF_000181295.1 Otolemur garnettii
TATGTAAAAAGTTCAATCTGACCAACTGTTATCTGAAAATAGATAATCAAGGTCTAGGGGTGGAAAATATAGCTAATAAAATTTCCAAATTGGCTCATGTGCCGGTGCCGGTGTGGCACGGATTTGATCTGAAATCCATCTTTGGAGGATGGTTCTCTGCTTTTGGAGGTTTTAAGACCCTTATAATAAAAGTCCTATTGTTATTGGGTACTTGCCTTCTCCTCCCATGCCTATTGTTACTATTACTCCAAATGGCGAGGAACCTAGTCAGTTCAGCTGTATCTCAAAGAGGCCCAGGTGGAGCGCATTACATGCACCACCAAAGAACTGTAACATGGGTTGAATGGGATGGTGGTGAGACTCCATAACAAGTTGTTCTGAGACTCAAAGGGGGAAATGAGGCAAGAAAGTGAAAGCAGAGCTAAAAGAATCTGTCCTACCTGCCTGTGTAGGCCTTAGACAAGCCACGGGCATTTCTGTTGTCTGTATGTTCCTTTCTTGACATGTGTGGGGCCTAGATTGTATGTTCCTCCTTGACATGTACGGGGCCTAGATTGTAACCTAGCAACTTCCTTGGACTTCTGTCATCTTTGATGGCAGGTGGTCCAACCGGTCTAAAGGGCACGGGCCAATGTGACCTTTCCTCTTGAACCCAGGAACTTGAGGATGATGTCATGTCTCTCTCTGTTTTATGGCCCTCATGGGCACTCTCGCCCTGAAAAGTGAATAAGAGAGAGGCAACAGATTGAGTCCAGGGGCTCGGTTTTTGGAGACACAGGTCTTCCAAGTTCTCCCAGGTCAGAATAAACCCACTTCCTCTAATCAACTGGTGACTGAAATCGTCTGTCTGCGTCGGTTTCCTGCTACAATATAAAATAAACCTACACATTTATATCCTAATCTGGACCTAAAGAAAGTCTTTTCTCACACTATGTGCAGGACCAACTGAGAAATTGAGATTTTTCACACTGCTTGAAATCACATGTAATAAGAAGATGGAGTCAGCCAGGAAAGGGCCTACAGGACACAGCTGGTCTAGTGGTTTAGGTCCTACAAGACCTTTGCATCTGTCTCCCATGCTTATTGTTTTGTAAATTTAGCTCCGACCCTAAAGAAGCCCATCTTAGACCTTTGGGAAATTAATTTTTTAACTGGAAATGTCAGAAATTGTCACTGAGCTGTGCTGTTTATTATTTAAGGTTAGTTAATGTGCCCTCTGCTTTGAATCATTATGAATAAATCTGTAATTTTGGAAATGTTAGAAAAGAACAGACTTGGAGAAGCTACTCTCACTGTTCTCCAGAATCACTGGTCTTCCGACAAAGTTGGAGAACCTCTCCCTGTCTCCGCATGTTGGCTGACAGTGACAGGCAGCCAGCCTCTCTTCCTCCAGTAACAGTTTCACTCACTAATGTTGAAGCTAAGAGAAAACCTTTCGCTTAATTTTTTGAAGGTTTCCTGGATACCAATTCACACATGACAAATTAGTAAGAGAAAAGGCATACAGACTTATTAATGTACTACATATGTAGGGAAATCATAGATTACTCCAACCTCCCACTGGGGTACAGAAGCTTAAGTACTCTATTTCATAAAAGAAGAAAGACATGAGAATGTACACCATTCTCTTGAAAGACAAAAAATGGTTAGAGAATTAAGGGAACAGGAAGTAAGAAACCATCTTGTACAGGATTCTTTTAGGAATCTGAATGAACTTGAGAGGTAGAAATTATCTTGAGGTGGCACCTACAGCTCAGTAGGTAGGGCATTGGTCACAACACCGAGGCTGGTGGGTTCAAACCTGGCTGGGCCAGCTAAAATTTACAATGACAACTACAACCAAAAAAAATAGCTGGGTGTGGTGGCGGGCACCTGTAGTCCCAGCTACTTGGAAAGCGGAGGAAAGAGAATTGCTTAAGCCCAAGAGTTTGAGGTTGCTGTGAGCTGTGACACCACTTTACTCTACCGAGGGCAATGTAGTGAAACTCTGTCTCAAAATAAAAATGAATAAATAAAAAAACTTATGTTGAGGAAAAAAGCCATTCTCCAAGAGTGGTTGGATTTTCGAACTGCAGCAGATAAGGAGGTAACAGAAAAACAATGGAAGGCAACAGTTTTTATTTTGGGAAGACTGCTTTCTTTGTTACATAGGACATTTTAGAGAGTCCATCCCTGATAGAATCAGGTGTACCCACCCAAATAGACCTGCCCCAGCCTAGGTGGGACTGACCTGAGCAGGTAGGGTCAGATACATGCCCCTCCCAGGAAATAAAAATGCTGGCAATTGCTGTCCCCCGCTCCCCAATCCTCATGGCCATAACCCACGTGTGGAATTCCTTTCCTGATTTCACCCCACCTGCAGGTGGAATAAAAGCCACTTTGATCACATGAACTGGGCCTCTGTTTTCCTTTCATCTTCCACCTCAGGATAACCTTTCATCTTCAGGTCCCTAACCTCTCAATCCATTTCTCCTCTTGTGGTGAGGGAGCCAGACTAGGTTATAAGGGAGTTAATATTCAGGCTTATTTCCAAACAGCTTTCCATTTGCAAAAGCACTCCATGCTTAAACTACCATTTTTGGAAGAATTGTTTTCTGCTCCCCAACATTAACTTAGCAGGGAACAAAATTTCGGCTTAACCAAACACAAACTGCCAATTCTCTCCTGATTACTAAACCAGACAGTTTCACCTAGATAGTCCAAATAAGGTCAATATATAATTGTAACCAATCAGTTCTTGAATTTGGTTTCATTTCACCTTTTTTTTTTTTTTTGAGACAGAGTCTCACTTTGTCACCCTCAATAGAGTGTCATAGTGTCACAGTTCATAGTAACTTCAAACTCTTGGACTGATGGGATCCTCTTGCCTCAGCTTCCCAAGTAAATGGGACTACAGGCCCTTGCCACTGCCACTGCCACTATGCCTATTTTCTTCATTTTCTTTTTTTTTTTAGAGACTGGATCTCCCTCTGGTTCAGGCTAATCTCCAACTCCTGAGCTAAAGTGATCCACCTGACTCAGCCTTCCAGAATGCTGGGATTATAGGCCTGAGCCACCATGCCTGGCCAAGTTTGCTTTCTTATGTACCTTGTGAGAGCTCTTCCTTCAATCACCCCCCAACACAACTTACCCTGGAATCTCCAAACTACAACTCTTGGCTGAGAATCCATGAATTGCTGTTTGTTCGTTACATAGACATTTTAGAGAGTCCACCTCCACTGGGTGGTGAGGAGAGCTATACAAGGTTTTAAGAGACTTAATATTCAGGCTTTGGTTCATCTTTAGTAACTGAAATGTAAGGGGCTTGGAATGCTGATTCTAAAAGAAATCGATGGGTATTGTTTGAAAGAGAAGAAAAATAAATGACTTCTGCATCATTATATGTCATTTTTATTAGAAATTTCAATCATCGGCCAGGCGCAGCTGCTCATGCCTATAATCCTAGCGGTCTGGGAGGCCGAGACGAGTGCATTGCTTGAGCTCAGGAGTTGGAGACCAGCCCCAGTGCAAGGTTGGGGCAATATTGATATATGGGGCATATATAATTTCCCCATATATGTAGTACATTAATAAGTTTGTGTGCCTTTTCTCTTATTAATTTGGTTAGT
Source organism: Otolemur garnettii (assembly GCF_000181295.1). Classification (NCBI taxonomy): domain Eukaryota; kingdom Metazoa; phylum Chordata; class Mammalia; order Primates; family Galagidae; genus Otolemur; species Otolemur garnettii. Next base: position 100,199 of record NW_003852788.1, read on the forward strand.
ATAAGTTATTAGTTGGTATCCAGGAAACCTTTAAAGGATTAAGTGGAACTTTTTCCTTGGCCTCTGCCTTAAGAGTGACTGTTATTGGAGGAAGAGGGTCTGGCTGACAATGACAGTCAGCCAGTATGCAGAGACAGGGAGAAGTTCTCAAACTTGGAAAAGCAAGACCCTGTTTCTAATAAAAACAAAAACTGAAGCAAGAGGATCACTTCAGCCCAAGAGTTGGAGGTTGCTGTGAGCTATGATGCCATGACACTCTACCCAGGGCAGCAGCTTGAGACTCTGTCTCAAAAATAAATAAATAACTAAAATTTCAATCATCATTGCTTGTTTCTTCAACATTTCCCATAATATATGACAAACTACTACAGAAAATAAATCATGATTTTCATCAGCATGTGCTGAAAGCTGTAAAAAGATTTCCGGTTGGCTCGGAGCCTGTGGCTCAAGCGGCTAAGGC
>NW_003852788.1:101036-103609 GCF_000181295.1 Otolemur garnettii
ACTTTCCATTTTCAAAAGCACTCAGCATGCCTAAGCTACAATTTGTTTTTACAATTACTAATTTTTACAATTCTTTCCAATGAATAAAACTCTTTAACCTTTTAATAGTACCTGAGTTTATTTTTATTTTGGGGGGAGACAGAGTGTCACTCTGTTGCCCTAGGCTAGAGTGCAATGGGCGTCATAGCTCCCAGCAATTTCAAATTCCTGGGTTCAAGCAATTCTCCTCTCTTAGCCTCCCAAAAGCTGGCATTACAGGTCTCCTCCATGACGCCCACTAATTTTCCTATTCTTAACAAGAAATGGGGCTTCTTCTTGCTCAGACTGCTCTCTAACTTCTGAGCCCAAGCAATCCGACTGAAGCAGTTTCATTGAAAAAGGAACACGAAGGGCAAGGTACACAGCAGTGACTGCAGAAAGGCCGGTAGAAATCAAAGCCCTTCCACCAGAAACTTCGGGCTCCAAAGCTGCACTAATTGTCCTAAACAGGACATTAAAAATGTTAAAAAAAAAAAAAAATGGCTCAGAGACTGTGGCTCAAGGGGCTAAGGTTCCAGACACATACACCTGAGCTGGCAGGTTCAAATCCAGCCCGGCCTGCCAAACAATAATGATGGCTGCAACCAAAAAAATAGCCAGGTGTTGTGGCACCTGTAGTCCCAGCTACTTGGGACGCGAGGCAGGAGAATTGCTTGAGCCCAGCAGATGGAGGCTGAGTGAGCTGTGATGCCATAGCACTCTACCCAGGGCTACAGCTTGAGGTTTTGTCTCACACACACACACACAAAATGTCAAAAAGAAAACAAGTAAACGTTTTTTTGGACTCCAAATTTTCTTACCTAATTCTTCATACTCAAAATGCCATATTGAAAAAAGATTACTACCAACAGAAAACAAAGATATTAAAAGGAGTTCAGAAGTTTTACAACTATTAAAAGCTGTCTTGCTTCCCTGCAAGGTGGCAGTCATGCACGTCCCAGGACATCACAAAAGACTTAATCCTCTGCCAATAGAAAACCAGGGGGCAACACTGCGGTAAAGCAAGCTCAAAGACTGACAGTAACGGCCCCTCAATCCACTCCATAAAGGGGGACATAGTGAGACTCTGTCTGGAAAAAAAAAAATACACACACACACATCTGACTTCTGTCTTACTAGAAGTCCTCATGTACAACAGGCATTCCCTTCATGTCTAATGGAGATGGGCACCCCACTAGAACTCATGAGTAATCTCATACTTTTCCCACATATCCACAAGATTACCCCACACTCAGATATTTATACTTATAAAACAACCACTACTATCAAGAAAAAAGGATATTATTTGCTATACAACTGAAAAATGTAACTACTAGTCATAAGTATATTAAGTTTAAAAGGTGCCCGTTCTGATATACTAACCTTAATAATTCCTTACTTAAATATAACTTAACTGCCTCCGTACTTTATGCCAATAGAGACACCAAGCTATCCCGAAGATAGTTATTCTAAGGCATCCAGGTCTTTTTGTACATCCCTGCTACATACAACACAGGGAAATCTTATTCACTAAGATTAACCCCTTTTCCACCCTGGCTACAAAACTGTTAAGTCCAACCAGTCTAAAGTAACTTAAGATATTATACTCCCTGAAAACTATCATAGCCAACTACACCTTTTTAACCCTGCTAAATACACCATTTTAGCCATTTGTGTCATATCAACACTAGCTTTTGGACTCAATCTGAAAATCAGTAAATTGTCCCGTGCCATCATCAAGGCCCTTAGTACAACTTCTCAAGCCATAAATGCTCTGAGCATTGAATTAAAACAAGTATGAGAAGCTGGGCCACATCTGTGGCTAAAGGAGTAGGGCTCCGGCCCCATATGCCGGAGGTGGTGGGTTCAAGCCCAGCCCTGACCAATAACTGGAAAAAAAATTAAAATTAAAAAAAAAAAAAAAGTACGAGTAGCTAAACTAAAAAAATCAAGCAGCCATTAATTACTTATTATTAAAACACAAACATAGATGAAAAAGTTAAAAAACATATACTGCTTCAATTTATCTACCAGTTCCCAACCCACTGAAAATAAGTTAAATGTATAAACGATATTGTGCAACTATAACAATGAACAAGATTTTTCAGAATATCCAACACTTCCTAACACATTGTCATAATTACTTAAATCCAAACCTTACTCTCATCTATTATAAGCTTCTTAACGTTACAAAATATAATGTATATAATTCATATGTACCCACACTTTCAAAAATTTCAGAAAACAAAATCAAACAGCACAGACCTCATGTCAATTTAACAATAACAATTATTTCCATTTGAAATCAATTTCATAGATACGAAAATAAAATAAATATAACAAAAAAGTAGAGAATGTGGTAGACACAGACACCCCCACAACCTTTCTTAGCTATCCGTGAACTGAGAACGCACTTCAAAACATAGAACAGTAAGTCAGTCAAACAGGCCAAGTCAGAAATAGAGAATAAAGATAATAATCTTGAAAAAAAAACCAAGGAAGTGATGAGGCACTATAGAAGAGCTTAATAGCAGGTTTAATGAGTTGTTTTGATG
>NW_003852788.1:104021-108742 GCF_000181295.1 Otolemur garnettii
AAAAAAAAAAAATTACCCTCGCTGTTCCCTGGAATTCCTCGCCTTTCAGATAAGAAAGTCTTTTCACGAATTCCCTCCCTGTCTCCATGTTTAAGTACAACAGGCAACAGAGCACTTTCTGTTCACCAACACCGAGGGCCACCGCGCCTGGCCTTATGTTTGCGTTTAACAGGAGAATGGAGGGACTGGGGGCCTCGGGGACTACAGCCCCTCCCGTGAACAAGCCCCACACACCCAGCTGGGATTCTTCCTGGGGACCTTTCCGTTGTCACCACGTGGGAGGGACGCAGGGCGCTCCAGGCACACAGCTGCTCAGAGCCCTGGGCCGTGGTCTGATTAAGCGATCCGGGAAGGGGTCGCAGCAACAGAGTCCCAGCTGCCTGCCCCTCTCCACCTTTTGCTCACGGGGTCTGAGGCCCAAGGGTTGCCAGTGGCAAACTCCACTCGGAAGACTGTAAAACGGAAGTGAAATTGCCCGGTCCCGCCACGGCCACTTCTGGCTCCACCACGCCCCTCCCCCTATCAGGGCACCCAGTCTCCTAGACTCACCATTTCCCAGCTTCCGGGAAGTTCCGGGTGTCGTCCCTACAGATCTCCGAGTACCTGCAGCTCACAGGGTGACAGAGGCATCTGAATCACCTCTGATGCAGAGACATTTGGATCATCCGGGAGTGACAAGAGGTGAAGAGAGGACCTCAGATCAGTACCTGGGAACAGACAATCGCTGCTCCGGATCGTGGGGCCGCCGCCTTCTTTCTGGCTGTGCATCTGATTGGACAGTCCAATCATCCCTGATTGGTTAGGGTCTCAGGCCCCACCTCTTAGTCCTTGAGTGACAGCACCGCCTTCCGGTAAGAGGCTAAAAGAGGCCAGAACATTAACAGTTTCTTCACCACAGCACTTTTTGTTTTGTTTTGTTTTTCTTTTTGTTTGTTTGTTTTTTGACTACGGGCAGGCCCATGCCTTTATTCATCTTGATATTCCAGGGCCACGGCTTGCCATAGAGTACCCTGTTTCCCAAATTTCGAGGAAAGGAATGAAAATCTCTTCACTAAGTGTTTAGTCTGTGCTAGGCTTGGGCACCTCCGTTTAAGTGAGAGGTTACACTCTGCTTTGAAGGCGTTATTAATACACATCATTATGTTTAGGTAAAAGCATGGACAGCAGGCAGCGCCCGTAGCTTAGTGGGTAGGGCATCAGCCACAGGCGGGGAGGTTCGAACCCAGCCCCAGCCAGCTTAAATCGATAATGACAAAGGCAACAAAAAAATAGCCAGGCGTTGTGGTGGGCGTCTGTAGTCCCAGCTACTTGGGAGGCTGAGGCAAGAGAATCTCTTAAGCCCAAGAGTTAGAGGTTGCAGTGAGCTGTGATAGCATGGCACCCTACCAAGGGCCCTATAGTGACACTCTGTCTCAGGAAAAAAAAAAACAAAAACAAACCAGGCATGCACAGCAATAACTTAGTCACTTGATAGAATGAAGGACACTGGGAGTTCCAAGCAAAGGCTATAGCAGTTCAGAGAAAGGTGAAATTACCTCTAGTCTCCAGTGAGGGGGCTGGCATCGCAGGAGGCATCATGGGGGAGGTGGTATTTAAGCTCCCAACTCACAGGCACCGCATAGGGGTATATGGCACACCTCCAGGATGCAGGACTGAGGTACAACGTGGGCTTTACCTGTAACAAACTCTGCCTGAAGGATATTTGTAGTTAGCCCTGAATATAAATTATATCCTTTCGGTTGGCGCCTGCAGCGCAGTGAGTAGGGTACCGGCCTCATATACTGAGGGTGGCGAGTTCAAACCCAACCCCGGCCAAACTGCAACAACAAGAAAAAGAAAAATAGCTGGGCAGTGTGGCGGGTGCCTGTAGTCCCAGCTCCTCTGGAGGCTGAGGCAAGACAATCTACTAAGCCCAGGTGTTGGAGGCTGCTGTCCCTGGTGACACCACTGGCACTCTACCCAGGGTGATAAAGTGAAACTCTTTATCTTAAAAAAAAAAAAATTATATCCTTTCATTAATTTTAATTACATATACATACGCATGTGTTTAGATATAAACACACAGTAAATATGCGTTTTGCACTCATGGAAACAACATATTAACAATTGTATTTCTTGGTTGGCGCCTGTGGCTCAGTGAGGAGGGCGCCGAGCCAGCCCCATATACCGGAGGTAGTGGGTTCAAACCTAGCCCCGCCAAAAACTGCACAAAAACAATTATATTTCTTTTTGGTGAAAAGTCATATGCAGGGTAGACATAAAGTTCGTGTGCTATTTAAAGCACTTCTAAAACTTCACCACATAAATTTAATTTAAATTTCTTGCTATTTAAATTTAAAATACTTTACTATTTAAATTCCACATGAACTTTATGTCCACCCTGTATTTAGAATTAGCCAGCTGGTCTTGGTTTAGATGATCCCAATTTGGTGGGCAGCATCCAAAGCATCATAATCAGGAGCCGGTGGGACATATGCCTTCTTCTCTCCATCAGGTCTGGTCAGGATGTTGACGTTGGCCACAGCAATGTCACACAGCTTCTTCACAGCCTGTTTGATCTTGTTGCTTGGTGCTTGTCGGTTTTGACATCCACAACGAACACAAGTGTGATGTTTCCTTCTCTCTTCTTCAAGTCGGACTCAGCGGGGGGAGAACTGTGAAGGAGCTAAGAAAATTTCACCCCCAATTATGATTCCTTGATATAAAGATTATTTTGAATTAAAAGCTATTCATAATCAGGAAACTCTGAACAAAGACTTTCCTCTATCTACCTAAAATCTTAAAGGGCTGCCAGACTCCTTATCACTTGCTAATAGACCTGGCCCTAAGGTCATGTGAAGCACAAAACCTATCTCTCAGGTTAATTTACTAATCAATGTTTCCCTCCATCTACCCACCCTGGTTTAGCAACCACTTGCTACATGGATACTTGCCAGTTTCTCTCCCCCCCCCCCTTTATTTATTTATTTTTTGAGACAAAGTCTCAAACTCTCACCCTGGGTAGAGTGCTTTGACATCACAGCTCACAGCAACCTCCAACTCTTGGGCTTAAGTGATTCTCTTGCCTCAGCCTCCCAAGTAGATGGGACTATAGGTGCTCACCACAGTGACTGGCAATTTTTTTGTTAGAGTTGTCATTGCTGTTTAGCAGGCCCTGGCAAGGTTCCAACCTTCCACCTTAGGTACATGTGGCTAGTGCCCTTGCCTACTGAGCTATAGGCACCACCCTATTTTTATTTTATTTTATTTTATTTTTATTATTTTTTTGAGACAGTCTCAAGCTGTCACCTGGGTAGGGTTCTGGGAAGTTACAGCTCACAGCAATCTGAAACTCTTGGGCTAAAACATTCTCTTTCCTCAGCCTCCCAAGTAGCTGGGACTATAAGCGACCACCACAATGCCCAGATATTTTTTGGTTGTATTTGTCATTGTTGTTTGGGAGGCCCAAGATGGATTCGAACCCGCATGCTCCAGTGTACGTGACTGGCACCCCAGCCCTTGAGCCACAGGCACCGAGCCCCTCCCCCCTTCTAAAAGGCATCTTTGAAAGCCACAGACTATGGGGTGGTGCCTGTGGCTCAGTGAGTAGGGCACTGGCCCCATATACCAAGGGTGGCAGGTTCAAACCCAGCCCCAGCCAAATAGCAACCAAAAAATAAAATCATACATGATTTAAAAACAAAAAAAGCCACAGACTATCACTGAAACTTTGGGAAATCATTCTTATGGTTCCCCCCATGCCCAGTATTTGGAAATAAACCTTTCTCTTATTAATCTACCATACCTGTGAGTTGATCTTTTCAGCGAACCAACCAAGGGGAAAAGGGCAAATTTACCTAAGACCCCCCTTCATTTTGGTGCTATGAGCAGGATCCCCAAAACCAGTCTGTACTCAATGGTGCGGCAGGAGGATTGGAACCCCGACACTAGTCGGGCACATGGTGAGATATTTTATTTACAGTCAGGCTCCCAGCCTTCATCTTCGTGGGCTCTGGTTGAGCAGACGGTAGAAGATTTGTTTTTTCCATATTTAAGATTAATAAGAGAAATGTTTTTGTTGGATCCTAGTCTTGTAACTGACTCTAGTATTGGTTTATTTTTAGGTACTTTGTGGTGTATGAATATTCATTGTTTGATTCCATCTCCTCTCAGAAATAACTTGTATTCTTATTGTTTTTGTGGCTTGCTTTTTTGTTTGGTTGCTTGTCCTTTGGTGTTGTTTTGTCTTAAGAGGGTTACCAAAGGGCTGAGCCTGCATATCAGCAGTTAGACAGTTCCTGATGGTCCGATGTCTTTTAAGATGAACTTTGTTGCGTGTCCCTGAAGCAAAAGTCATATGAGGTTTCCCTCTTGTCCTGCTCTATGTCTCTGAGCTTGACTTTGTGACTGAGTGGGAATTCTCTCCTCAGTCTCTACCATCGGGAGGGTGTGCTTTGTCGGAAATGTCAGGTGGCCAGTCTGAAAAGACCAGGAGTCCAAGACAGCAAGATTCTAGGCAGCACACTTGGTGTACCGAACGTGTCAAGCTCTGAGGCATGATATTTTGTCATCATCTATTCTAACATAATTCTATTTCTGCAAGTGAAATTTTGGGAATATTGGAAATGGCCTCCTCTATAAAGAGGCATTGGACCTTATAAAAATGCAATGAATTGAGTCACTTTTAGAACAAATATACTGCTGTAATTAAGTAGCCAAAAGATAGATTTTTTGGCTCCATA
>NW_003852788.1:109170-110871 GCF_000181295.1 Otolemur garnettii
AAAAAAAAAAAAAAAAAAGACAGATTCTTTAAACTAGAAAATCTCCTTAATCTAAAGAAAATTTTAGAGCTCTCATCTTAAGCAATTGCCTCATTTATATTTATAGAAAGATCAAATTGAAAGAAAGACATCAGTGTTAATAGCTAGCATTAAAAACTTCCTAAAAAAAAAAAAATGACAAGCAGAAATCTGAATTAGTGCAAAAGATAAAATCTATCTCTACCTCTACCTTAAACCCCCTTCTCACTTCTCTCTATCCTCAATTACCTGTCCCTAATACCCCAGGAAATCTTTCAAACAATAAACAGGGCCCTGGCTCCCTCCCTTCACAAGGCAAAATGATGGTGTAATGGCTGGCCCCTATCCATATTCCTGTTTTTAACCATATCAATGACCCCATTTTTATCCCATCTATAACATGTTTTTATTTGTCTGAGGGAAAAAAAAAAAAAAGAGAGAGAAACACGCAGAGAAGCCTACCCTGTTGGAAACTGTGCCTTTAGCATTTGAAAAAAAGAGACTACAAGGTAATAGGTCTCCAGAGAGATTGAGAAATTTGTGTGAACAGAAATAAAAGCCTTGTTGTTCAGGTAAGTGTGGTATCCTTTAAGATAAAATTAATTTTAAACCTGTTATTAAAGTTGAAATGTTTGAAGATTATAATACTGCCACCTCTATAATATTACTAAGCTTGCTAAATTCGACTATGAACTTATATTCTTGATTTTAAGCCTCTGAATTCTGAGAGGTCTGACAGCATCTCCGTCCCACACTTAGGCCAGCAACTGCAAGAGTCGAGCCCACATAATCTCTTTTTCTCTACTCCAACCTTATCCTCTGACTATTCTAAGAAAAACAGGATGTTCTAGTTTCTTACTTTCTGCGTTTGAGGTGAAGGACCCCCTCTTAATTGACTCCATTGTACCCCCATAAGGAAGTAAGGAAACTTAAAAATTAGAAATGGGAAACTGAGATAATGATCAATGGGAAGCCGGCCACCTCACTGGCGCTATTGTAACTTACTGACCGAGTGTCTGGTTTAAAATTGTTCTGTTTTCCACCTTGTATAATTGTTCTGTTTTCCCTCTTATGTAAACTGCTATATAACAACAAGTACGATAAACCACTTCTGTTTCTGTAAAAGTTGGTAACTTGCTCTCTTGTCAAACTGCACGTAGCCCCGATAGTAGAGATAATTTACCCTATATAAATCCTTCCCTCCTCATGGCCAGTACTGTTCCCTCTGTATTCATGTAGAGAGGCAGTTGGTTGGCCAACCTAATAAAGACTCCTAAATTGGCATCAGTTTTTTTTTTTTTAGAGACAGAGTCTCACTTTCTTGCCCTTGATAGAGTGTCATGGAGTCACAGATCACAGCAAGCTCCAGGTCTTGGGCTTAGGTGATTCTCTTGCTTCACCCTCCCAAGTAGCTGGGACCACAGGCGCCCACCACAATGACTGGCTTTTGTTTGTTGCAGTGTGGCCGGGTCAGTTTTAAACCTGCCAACCTTGGTATATGGGGCTGGTGCCCTACTCACTAAGCCACAGGCACCACCCCTAAATTCACATCAATTAATTGGCATCCTTCGTGGTCTTTTATTCTCACACTCTATAATACCTTAAACTCTGCACCTGATAAATGAATTAAAACACAAGTCCTATCCTTTATGACTATCTTTTCTTTTTTTTTTTTTTTTTTTT
>NW_003852788.1:111866-122473 GCF_000181295.1 Otolemur garnettii
CTGACGAATTCTCCCCTCTTCCTTCTAAAAGGTATCTTTAAAAGCTACTATCACTGAAAGTTTACGAAATCATTCTTGTGGTTCCCCAATGCGCAAGGTATTTGGAAATAAACTTTTCTTTTATTAATCTACCAGTAATGTGAGTTGATCTTTTCAGTGAAACCAACCCAGGGGAAAGGGCAAGTTTCCCTGAGACTCTCCTTCAACTGCATGTTGGCACAGTGGTCAAGCTTGTTTCTCCTGAGGGATCTCTTTCTGGGATAGTTGGGCTCCCTCTGGAGGAGCCACAGTGAGTTTGGCCACCGAAAGGAGAGTGATGTGTGAGTATTGTTTTTTGTGTGTGCGTGGTTGCCTTTCAGCACTGCCTTCTTGGCCTTCAGTGCCTTTACTTTGGATTTGGCTTTGGGAGGGGAAGGAGCTTCATTGTTCACCTTGGGCACCATCTTGTGAAAACCAACAATTATTTTTAAGTTTGAGATTTCTTTATATTTTCCTGAACTCTGGTCTTTTGAGAGGCAGCCTGAACTTTGAAAGGGGAGGTAGTCCTCTAATTCAGCCTGTTTGATAGAAATAAAATGAGAGCCATGTGTGTCACTTCAAATTTTCTAGTAGGCACATGAAAGAAGAGATAAAAAAAAAATAGTAAATTGATTGTTGTTATTTATTTAACCTAATATATCCAAAAATGTTATTGTTTTCACAACTGTTGAATAAAAAGATGCTAATGAATTACTTTGTTTATGCATCTTTAAAATTTATTTCATGTTTTAAGTGTAGAGCACAGCTTTATTCAGAACAGCATGTGGCCAGGTGCTGTCACATTGAAATGTAGCTCTGTGGGTAAAGAGACAGCAGTGACTCCATTTTGTAGATAAGAGAGAACAAAGGACTAAGAAAGAAGGGAAGGGGGGCGGGGGCCACAGGCACAAGACGAAAGACTGAGTAAACAGCCCAGGTAGCAAACAACCAATCAGGGAATCACACACTGCTTACCCCAGCAGAGACCCTGACTATGGAAGGGCAATCGACCTGTTAGAATCCCCTGGCCTCCCTAATGACCAATAGGTGACCACACACAGGATTCTTCCCCAACTACCTTCCCCAGCATTTTATTGCAACCCATAATACCTTGCATAAAAATGTATAAGAATTCCCCTAGCTGTTGTTTCGGAGCCACTTCTTTTTTTTTTTTTTTTGAGACGGAACCTCAAGCCATCCCCCTGGGTAGAGTGCCATGGCATCATGCTCACAGCAACCTCCAACTCCTGGGCTCAAGCGAGTCTCCTGCCTCCACCTCCCAAGTAGCTGGGACCACAGGCGCCCGCCACAACGCCCGGCTATGGTTTCGGCTATTTTTTTGGTTGCAGCCGTCATTGTTGTTTGGCGGGTCCGGGCTGGGGATTCGAACCCGCCACCTCAGGTGTACGTGGCTGGCGCCTTAGCCGGTTGAGCCACAGGCGCTGAGCCTCGGAGCCACTTCTTCACGACCATGCTGATAGCGGGAGTGACCTGAGCATATGCCTGAAAGAAATAAAGACACTCCTTGGTATTCAATGTGTGCATAATCTCTCAGGGGTGCTTTTGGTCCTAACATTTGGATGTTCCACTGAGATTTGCGCCTCTGAGACTATATCCCACATGGAGTGATCCAGGAGCTAGCTGGTGAGTTTGCTGTGAATGAATGCGCATATCTGTCTGTGCCTATCTGTTCGTGTATTTGCGCCCTGGTGATTGTTTAGTCAGAGACCTAGGTGGACGCGCTGATTAAACGGGTTCTGACTATGGGTGTGAGAAATGTCTTTCACCCACCTGATTGTCTGGTTCTGGTTCTGCCTGAGTGGTGGTTTTGAATCCCCACTAATCCTGAGATGCCTGAGTGGTGGTTTTGTGTCTGCCTGAGTGGTGGTTTTGTGTCACCACTAGGCCTGGGTTATGGGCCAGAGAGGCCAGCACCATCAGTTTGGTTCATCTGTGAGAGTTATGGGCCAGAGAGACCAGCACCACCAGTTTGGTTTATCTGTGAGGTTTACAGGCCAGGGAGGCCAGCACCACCCATCTAGTCTGACTGCGTAGGTGACAGGACTGGAAGGCTGGCATGGTCCGACTGGTCTGTCTGTAGATAAAGTTTATTCCAGTTTAATGTTTAGTGTGAATGCTTTCTCACCTTTGCTTAAATTGTAACTTGAAGTGTTTTTGTCAGTGCCTTGTAGAAGATTGGTCCAGACCTGGAACAAGTGCCCCTAAGGACATCTATGAGTGGGTTGCAGACTTCTTTCTCCAAGAATCCCTGCAGGACTTTTCTCCTTCCGATGTCCCTTTACTAACTTTCCTGTTTCTATGTGTCCTGTACCCTTTACTGCATGGTGTGGCCTTGGCTTGGCACTCATTGTCCTCTTCGTCTTTGTGTTTGGTATTGGACTTGGTAGCACCACCTCTGCAGATTGGTCCATCTGGGAACGTGTGGCTATAGCTTGTCTCTACTACTTCCTAGCAGCTTTGTTTGCATTTCTAATCTTCTTTTTAAAAAAATGGGGAGGCCCAGACTACCCCCTTTGAGCCTCTTCCTTGAACATTTCTGAGATGTTCGGGAGGGGGCAGCTAGCTTAGGGCTAATAGTAAAAAAGAGCTGGTTACACATCCTCTGCCGGAATGAATGCCCAACTTTTAAAGTCGAGTGGCCAGAGGAAGGTACTTTAGATCTTCCCACAGTTTACAAAGTTAAAGATGTAATATATGGAAAACTTGGGCACCCTGATCAGGTCTCCTATATCACCACGTGGTAGGTCTTAGTAGAACGACCCGCCCCATGGTTAAAACCCTTCATTTCTGGCTCAGCACCTATAGCTCAACCGGCTAAGGCACCAGCCACGTACACCTAAGGTGGCGGGTTCGAATCCCCAGCCCGGACCCACCAAACAACAATGAAGGCTGCAACCAAAAAATAGCCGGGCGTTGTGGCGGGCGCCTGTAGTCCCAGCTACTTGGGAGGCGGAGGCAGGAGACTTGCTTGAGCCCAGGAGTTGGAGGTTGCTGTGAGCTGTAATGCCACGACACTCTACCCAGGGGGACAGCTTGAGGCTCTGTCTCAAAAAAAAAAAAAAACCCTTAATTTCCCTTAATCCAGCTATTCTTGCCCTCAAGAGCCAGAAACCCCAGAAACCATCAGCCCCCCCGGCCAATCCCTCTACCCAGTCCTACCACATACCACTGACCTGCAGTACCCGTGGCTGGGGGGTAGGGCCCACTACCGGGGGAGGACCCAGAGAGAGACAACACAAAGAGTAGGCCCTGAGCCAGACTCCACAGCCCTCCCTTTGAGAGCCATAGGACCCCCAGATGGCCAGGGATGCCAGAATGTTATTTACTGGCCATTCTCCACGAGTGATCTCTGTAACTGGGAAATGCAGATGCCTCCGTTCTCAGAAAAGCCCAGTGGCCTGATTAATCTATCAGATTCCTTTTTTTTTGACTCACCAGCCCACATGGGATGACTATTGTCAACTCCTTCAGATCCCTTTTACTACAAAGGAGAGGGAGAGAATCCTGGCTGAAGTCCGGAACCTGGTCCCAGGAGATGATAGGAACCCTATCTCAAATCCAGAAAGAGTAGCTGAAGTATTTCTCTTGATGCAACCAGACTGGAATTATAATTCCCCTGAAGGTAAAGAGAGAGAATCAAAGTCTACCACCAGGGTCTCATGGGAGGTCTCCGGGCAGCTGCCTGGAAACCTATAAATTTGGCCAAAGTCAGTCAGGTAAAACAAGGTAAGGATGAAGCACCCAGGACCTTTCTAGAATGCCTCTTGGAGGCATACCATACTTATATGCCCATGGATCTAGAAGACCCTATTAACCACTCTGCAGTAGTCATGGCCTTTGTCAATCAGGCAGCACCCGACATTCGTTGGAAGCTGCAATGATTAAACACCTAGGAGATAAACCAATTTCTGAACTTTTAGCAGTGGCAGAAAAAGTGTATAACAACCAGGAAACACCAGAGGAAAAACAAACCAGGACACTGATCACTGCCAACAAAAAACACACCCAGGACTGACCAAAGTCCTCCTAACCACCACAACCAAGACGGACCATAGACCGCTGAGATGAGCCCATTGGACTGGAAGTAAGCCTGAGAACAGGGAGGGAGATAGACCACCCACCTCGAGAGAGATCAGTGCACATATTGCAAAAAAAAAGGGACACTGGAAACATGAGTGCCCAGAATGACCAACTGGAGCACACCAAGGCCCAGCCCAGATTCTGGAACTAGAGGAACTGAGTGAGTAGGGGACACGGGGTTCAGTACCCCTCCCTGAACCCAGGGTAACCCTAAAAATGGAGGAGAAACCTATAGACTTCCTGGTAGGCATAGGCACTCAACACTCCATCCTTAAGCAACCACTCGGGACACTGTCAAACCATAAATCATGGGTTTAGGGGGAAACAGGGACCAGCCAGTACTCTTGGACCACCTGGAGAGCAGTAGACCTCGGAACTGGCGGAGTGTACCATGCCTTCATGGTCATACCCAAGTGCCCCTACCTCCTACTGGGAAGAGACCTACTAACAAAAATTGGGCCCACATTCACTCCCAGCCCCAAGGGATCCAAGACACTCATGCAAACAGAGAATCCATATGTGTGCTAACCATCTCATTATCAGCTGAACACCAGCTCCATGAAAACCAAGTCAACACACACACACTACCCAATCTTGAAACCTGGTTATCAGAATTTCTGAAAGCCTGGGCAGAGACGGGGGAATGGGATATGCTGCATACCACCCCCCAGTGGTAGTAGAACTAAAAGCTGGGGCCTTACCAATGCAAGTAAAACAATACCCCATGTCAAGAGAAGCCTGGGAAGGCATCACTCCCCATATAAAAAGATTAAAACGACTAGGAGTACTAATCCCATACCAGTCACCCTGGAACACTCCCCTACTGCCTGTCAAAAAACCCAAACTCCAATGATTACTGGCCAGTCCAAGACCTCAGAGAAGTCAACAAACAAATAGCTGATATTCACCCAATGGTACCCAACCCCTATACCCTCTAAGTACCCTACCACCCACTAGAAAATGGTACACTGTTCTGGACTTAAAAGATGCCTTCATTTGCCTACCTCTGGCCCCTTTAAGCCAATGCATGTTCACGTTTGAATGGCAAGACCCCACAGATGGACTCAATGGACAACTTACTTGGACCTGGTTATCCCAAGGCTTCAAAAATTCCCCCACCATCTTCAATGAAGCACTGCATGAAGATCTCAGTAAGTACTGGAGGAATCACCCCAATGTCAGTTTACTGCAATATGTAAATGACCTCCTGATAGGTGCAGATAGCCGGGCCAACTGTCAACAGGCCACCCGGGACTTACTCAAGACTCTTGGAGACTATGGGTACTGGGCTTCAGCTAAAAAGGCCCAAATTTGCAAAACTCAAGTTACCTACCTAGCCTACATACTCAAGGGGGGACAGAGATAGTTATTGGATTCTAGAAAAGAGATGATCCTGAAGATACCTATGCCCAAGACATGGAAAGAAGTCAGGGAGTTCCTGGGAACAGCAGGGTTCTGCAGACTATGGATTCCAGGGTTTGCAGAAAAGGCAAGGCCATTGTACGAGGTGACCCTAGGCCAAGAACCTCTAATCTGGACCAAACTCGTGACCTAGGCTTTCAAAACGATAAAGTCCGACCTCTTACAAGCCCCAGCCTTAGCCTTACCTGACATCATGAAACCCTTCCACCTGTATGTGAATGAAAAAGCAGGAGTTGTGAAAGGGGTATTAACTGAGACTTTGGGACCGTGGAAATGACCTGTAGCTTACTTATCAAAGAAATTAGATCCTGTAGACCCTGTGCCTATGCAGCATAGCTGCCACGGCTTTGCTAGTTAAAGATGCAAATAAACTGACTCTAGGCTAAGATCTAATGGTAACTACACCACATGCCATCGAAGGAGTACTCAGTCACCTGACCGATGACTAACTAATGCTAGAATAACTCACTATCAAGCCTTGCTATTAAACCTCCCAAAAGTCAAATTCAGTTCCAGCACCACCCTCAACCCAGCCACACTACTACCTGATCCGGATCTGACACAACCACTTCATGACTGCACTGAAATCCTGAGTCAAGTACATTGCATCCAGGTTGACCTCCAAGACCAGCCTCTACCACAAGCAGATGCCACCTGGTATATGGATGGTAGCAATTTCATCAAAAATGGCACCAGGTATGTGGGGGCAGTGATGACAACAGAAACAGAAGTAATATGGGCTGAGCCCCTGCCTCTTGGCACATCAACTCAGAAAGCAGAGCTCGTGGCTCTCACCCAAGCTCTCTGGCTAGGCAAGGACAAACAATTAAATGTGTACACTGATAGCCGTTATGCTTTTGCTATGGCACATGTACATAGAGCAATATATCAGGAAAGAGGACTGTTAATGGCAGAAGGAAAAACTGTTAAAAATAAACAAGAAATCTTCAACCTAATTCAAGCTCTGTGGCTGCCAAAGAAAGTAGCCTCATACATTGCCCAGGGCACCAGAAACCTCTTACCCCAGTGGCAAGAGGAAACTGCTGAGCTGATTCAGCTGCACGAGAAGCAGCCCTTCTACCCAGCCCAGAGACTTCAGCCTTAGTAGCACAACTACCCACCATACATGTGTCCGTATTGCCAGACCCTGAATACACCAAAGAAGATCTGGCACAAATAAAACATAAAATTCTCTTATACTACCAAAAAGAAAAATGGTACTACACCCCAACTAAAAGACTAATCCTCCCAGATCAACTCAGCTTAAACATAATACATAAGATTTATCACAGCACACACATGGGACCGTGAAATTTTGAAGATCTGTTATGGAAAGGCCCCCTCAAAATCTTCAACCTCCAAGGCAAGACACAGTCAATTCCAAATGTACCACATGTAAATTAGTAAACACCAGGTCAACCACAGGGATGCCTGGGTTGCAAGAAAGAGGAACCTGGCCCAGAACATATTGGGAAGTAGATTTCACTAAAATAAAACCTGACAAATATAGGTATAAATGTCTCTTGGTTTTTATAGACACTTTTTCAGGATGGGTAGAAGTCTTCCCTACCAAAACTGAAACGGCAGCCGTGGTAAGCAAAAAACTACTGGAAGACATCATCCCAAGGTATGGCCTCCCCACACAAATAGGGTCTGATAACAGTCCAGCTTTTGTCTCCCAAATACAATAAAATTTAGCCTCCCTTCTAAATATTAGTTGGAAATTACATTGTGCCTATAGACCCCAGAGTTCAGGAAAGGTAGAAAGAACAAACAGAACCCTAAAAGAAACATTAACAAAATTAACCTTAGAAACTGGCGGTGACTGGGTCTCTCTCCTCCCCTTTGTCCTCTATAGAGTAAAGAACTCCCCCTACGTGCTTGGCCTAACCCCTTTTGAAATTTTATTTGGTCAACCTCCTCCTATTCTACAAAACCTAAAATCAAACCTAATTACTGACTTTTGCTCTTCCCTTGACTTACTATACATAGTTCAACAGCAACTGTGGCCCCAGCTCTGAGCTATATATGAAGAAGACCCACTGCCTGAACCTCACAGATACTGGCCTGGTGACTTGGTATATGTCAGACACCACTGGAAAGAAACACTCGAGCCAAGGTGGAAAGGATTGTATGTCATCATCCTAACCACCCCAACAGCTGTCAAAGTGGATGGAATCACCACATGGAGGGATCATGTAACCAACTCCCTTTTAACCCCTTAATTCTAACTTTCACAGAACAAGGCAAAAGAACCCGAGGGTGGGAAACAGGTAAAACATGGGCACTAAGACTATACCAATCTGGGTACAATAATGGGCTTCTCTTTACCATCCAAAAACTAGAACAACTCCCCACAGCCTCTGTAGTCACACCCATGGGGCTGAGCTCATTTTTAAATATTAAAACCTAGAACCAGTTACCTGTGCAACCTCAGGGACCTAGGACCACTAATAAAAACATCACCAAACCTCTGCCATCCTACATCAACCCTCTAATCCAACCACAGAACAGGCTAGTAACCCAGGGAACCGCCTCCATATGGAACCTCTTACAAGGTACCTACCAGGTTTTAAATTCCTCATGCCGCAATCTAACTTGTGAATGCTGACTGTATCTCAGTCCCAAATTACCTTTTTACCAAGCTTTAGCTCTGAAATGAATTTTTAACACTTCCAATACTCCCAACCACTGCCAGTGGGTAAAAGAAAACTAGAATAACTCTTTAAGAAGTCCAAGGACAGGGAACCTGCCTAATCTCTTCCCAGCCTACTAACTCCTCCTATCCTCTGTGTAACATCACACAGCTTACCGAAAACAACACCTATTATACCCCAGTGTCCAACTAGTGGGCCTGCACAACAGGATTAACTCCCTGTGTGCACGGCACAGTCTTAAACCAAACCCCAGGGTACTGTGCATGGTTCAGCTGTTCCCCACTATAACCTATTTTTCAGAAGACCAGATGGGAATTACTTTCTCCCCACCCCAAATGGATCCCAGAGCAAAGCAAGCTGTGGGAGCAGCAGCAATCTTCCTCTCATCCCTGGTAGGACTAGGGATTGCCAGCGCAACTGAGGTAAGAACCTCAGCTCTCATAATACAAGATAAAAACTATCAACTACTTAAAACAGAAATAGACTTAGACCTCAAAGAAATAGAAAGTTCTATTCCTCGGCGGGTGCCTGTGGTCCCAGCTACTTGGGAGGCTGAGGCAGGAGACTCACTTGAGCCCAGGAGTTGAAGGTTGCTGTGAGTGTGATGGCATGGCACTCTACCCAGGGGGATAGCTTGAGGCTCCATCTCAAAAAACAAAAAAAAAAAGAAATTGAGCAAAGAAATTTTACATTTAAACTTAATCATCCAACATTTGGATTTCACAGAAATCTACAGAACATTTCATCTTTACAAAACTGAATACACAGTTTTTCTCATCAGCCCATGGAACATACTCCAAAATTGATCACATCTTAGGTCACAAGTCTAACCTCAGCAAATTTAAAAGAATAGAAATTATTCCTTCCATCTTCTTGTACCATCATGGAATAAAAGTTGAACTCAGTAACAACAGGAATCTGCAGACTCATACAAAAACATGGAAGCTAAATAACCTTGTGCTGAATGATGGGTGGGTTAGGGACGAGATTAAGAAGGAAATTACCAAATTTTTGGAACAAATCAATAATGAGGACATGAATTATCAGAACCTCTGGGATACCGCTAAGGCAGTCCTAAGAGAGAAATTTATGGCAATGCAAGTCTTCCTCAAGAGAATGGAAAGAGAGGACATTATCAACTTAATGGGACATCTCAAGCAACTGGAAAAGGAAGAACATTCCAATTCCAAACCAAGGAGAGGAAAAGAAATAACCAAAATTAGAGCAGAATTAAATGAAATTGAAAACAAAAGGATTATATAACAGATCAATAAATCAAAAAGTTGGGTTTTTGAAAATGTCAATAAAATAGATAAACTTTACACCAACCTAACCAGGAAAAGAGTAAAATCCTTAATTTCATCAATCAGAAATGATAAAGATGAAATAACAACAGACTCCTTAGAAATTAAAAAAATCCTTAATGAATATTACAAGAAACTTTATTCTCAGAATTATGAAAATCTGAAGGAAATTGACGAATACTTGGAAGCATGCCACCTTGCAAGACTTAGCCAGAAGGAAATGGAAATGTTGAACAGGCCTATATCAAGTTTTGAAATAGCATCAACTATACAAAATCTCCCTAAAAAGAAAAGCCTGGGACCAGATGGCTTCATGTCAGAATTCTACCAAACCTTTAAAGAGGAACTAGTACCTGTATTACTTAAACTTTTCCAAAATATAGAAAAAGAAGGAATACAACCCAACACATTCTATGAAGCAAACATCACGTTGATCTCCAAACCAGGAAAAGACCCAACAAGAAAAGAAAATTAGAGACCAATATCACTAATGAATATTGATGTGAAAATATTCAACAAGATCCTAACAAACAGAATCCAGCAACACATCAAACAAATTATGTACCACAACCAAGTAGGTTTTACCCCAGAGTCCCAAGGTCAGTTCAACATACACAAATCTATAAATATAATTCATCACATAAATAAATTAAAAAACAAAGAGCATATGATTCTCACAGTCAATGCAGAAAAAGCTTTTGATAATATCCAGCATCCCTTCATGATCAGAACACTTAAGAAAATTGATATAGAAGAGACATTTCTTAAACTGATAGAGGCTATCTACAGCAAACCCACAGCCAATATTGTATTGAATGGAGTTAAATTGAAATCATTTCCACTCATATCTGGAGCCACACAAGGTTGCCCATTGTCTCTGCTGCTCTTTAACACTATAATGGAAGTTTTAGCCATCACAATTAGGGAAGAAAAGGCAATCAAGTGTATCCATATAGAGTCATAAGAGATCAAACTCTCACTCTTCACAGATGATATGATTCTATATCTGGAAAACACCAGGGATTCTACTACAAAATTCTTAGACGTGATCAAGGAATACAGCAGCATCTCAGGTTATAAAATCAACACTCATAAATCCATAGCC
>NW_003852788.1:126333-130061 GCF_000181295.1 Otolemur garnettii
TGTATGTGGCTGGCACCTTAGCCACTTGAGCCACAGGCACCAAGCCCATTTGTTTATTTTTGTTGTTGTTGCAATTGCCATGGAAGTCTTCATCTTGAATAAATTAAAAAAAAATTGTTAGACTCTGTCTCACTTTATTACCCTTGGTAAGGTGCTGTGGCATCACAGCTCACAGCAAACTCCAACTCCTGGGCCTAGGCAATTCTCTTGACTCAGCCTCCTGAGAAGCTGGATCTTAAATGAGTGTTTGTGAGTGGTGACAAGTGCAGGTCCAGTTTAAGTCTCTTACATGTGGTTATCCACTTCTCCCAACACTATTTATTGAATAGGTATTGTTTTCCCCAGTGCATGTTCTTGTTTGGTTTATCAAATATCAGGTGACTATAAGATGTTAATTTCACCTTGTTTTTCTACGTGGTTTCAAATATCAGTGCCTCTATTTTTGTGCCAATACCAAGCTTATATGATCACTATGGACTTGTAGTATAGCCTGAAGTCTAGTAGGGTGATAACCCAGGCTTTGTTTCTATTACTAAGAATTGCCTTTTCCTGGTTTCATATAAAATAATGAACAATCTTTTCCAAATCTTGAAACTATGATGATGGTATTTTCATGGGGATTGCATTGAATCTGTACATTGCTTTGAGAAGTATAGACATGTTGACAATAGTGATACTTCTCAGCCAAGAGCTTGGTATGTTGTCCTATTTGTTAATATTTACTGCTGTTTCTTTTCTGATGGTTTTGTGATTTTCTTTGTAGGGGTCCTCCACCTTTTTGGTTAGGCATATTCCTAGTTATTTCATTTTTTTAAGCTACTATGAAGGGAATTGTGTCCTTGGTTAGCCTCTCATCTTGGCTATTATTGGCATATACAAAGGGTACTGATTTGTGGACATTGATTTTATATCCTCAGTATTATTATATTTCTTGACCCCTCCAAAAGTCTTGTAATTGAGTCTTTAGGGTTCTCTAAGTAGAAGATCACATCATTGGCAAAGAGCGAGAGTTTGGCCTCCTCTGCCCCCAGTTGAGTGCCCTTTTTTTTCTTCGCTTGACTGATTGTATTGGATAGAACTTCCAGAACTGTATTGAATAGTAATGGTGATAGAGGACAGCCTTGTCTAGTTCCAGTTCTTTTTTTTTTTTTTTTAGTTTTTGGCTGGGGCTGGGTTTGAACCCGCCACCTCTGGGATATGGGGCTGGTGCCTTACTCCTTTGAGCCACAGACACCGACTAGTTCCAGTTCAAAGTGGAAAAGCTTTCAGTTTTACTCCATTCAGTATGTTGTAACCTAGTCCGTTCCCATGCCCCCCCCCACCATGGTGGCAGAGAGCGTGCTTCTCAGCCTGTTCCCAGGTCCCCTTCTTCCCCCAGGGTTGCCAGGAACAGAACTGTAACCATTGTTTCCCAAACTGTGACTATTGCTATCTGAACTGTAACCATTTGCTGCCTTAACCACTGCCATCCAAGCTGTAACCATTGATACCTAAAGTGTAAACCCAAACTGTAACCCTGCTGATGGTGCCCTGCCAGTAGCAATATTCCTTGTACATAAAATAGCATATAGTATAAAAGACAAAAAACCTACACTTCGGGGCTGCTTGTCTTAGGACAATGGCCCCCTGTGAAAGTGTGACTAAATCACCAATTATTTACATCAGAATGGGTCCAAGTTTATTTTTCCAGGTTTTTTTAGGTTATTTTATCTGGAGGCCCTAGCAGGATCCTCACCCTTGGACCCCTGCCTGGACCCATTACCAGTCAACAGCTCTGGGGGAAGGCCTCAGAGAAGATGTCCCTACACCCTGAGCGCTCAGCTGTGTAAAAAACCTCAGGTCACAGGTTTCCAAATTTTCTGTTTTGGTGATTTAATTATGGCACCTTAAGTAAGCCTGGCTGGATCTCTAGAGAATCTGGCAGAATAATAGGCTAGGCTGGACGAGGCCCAAAAGCTTGCTTCTGAGACGGGGGAGATGTTCCCCTGTCTCTCTGGGTCATTTGTTTTTTTGTTGTCATGTTTGCAACTCCTTATTAGACTGTTTTGGTATTAGGAGTCTTTTTAGACTATTCAGATTCGCAGGCTAGTCCTGTTCTGGTAAATTGCAGTCTACTATTGTGTTGTTTTGTGTTTTTACAGTCAATTTTGCTAGTTCTGGTTTGTGTGTCTTTAATATGTTTTAAGTTTGCTATAAGTGAAAGAGTTAAATGTGACTGCACGTCTAACTAATTTCTGCCTGCTGAATTCCGTTTGTGTTTTCTGTCACTTGTCATTTTACTTTACTGGTTTATCTGTTTTTTAATAATGTTTGTATTATAGTCTTTTTGTCTGCTTAGTAATTTGTTCAAATTAAGGCAGGGTAATTTTTGAAAATGCTCTTTCAGTAACTTTTCAATTTCAATCAAATCCATCAAGAACAACACTAAGGAAGTGCACATTTTCTGTATGTAAAACTAACCAGCTTAACAAAGAGAAACTAGAAATTCCAGATTTTCAACTTTGGGAAACACCTACTTGGCACGTATGAACTTAGCAAGGCACCTACTTGGCAAATATTAACTTAAGTCTACAAATCATGCAGGGGGGTGGGGGATAAAAGTTAGAGGCTGTGCCAAAAAAAAAAAAAAAAAGAAAGTTGCAGTTTAGGCACTCCGGTGAACTTTATATATTAGTAAATTGTTCAACCCCTGTTAGTCAAGATTGTATTTAATTTATCAATTCCAGTGCTTTATTCAGTGTCCCTTCAGGGTTCCTTTAGAAAACTCTCTTAGATTTCAATCCAGGGAAAGTCTCTGTGTTTTCCTTCCTCTTCTTTTTCCTCTTATAACTGTTCACTATCCTTGAGACTGGGCATCACTTTTGTTTCTACCTTATTTACTTATTTACACCTGTCACTGTCTGGTGCCTCTTTCACCTGGCAGGCATTGGTCTCTTCATCTTTATTATTGGTATTAGGCTTAGTATTCCCCTAACTCTTTGATGCCCCCTCATCACTGAACTTTTGGGCCCCTCCTTTTTCTGTTTAACATTTGCATGATTGTAATACTCTTAGTTGCCATCAGTCAAAAGAAAGTAATTGGGTAAATTTATAAACTAGAATTTCCTCCCTGTTATCCAATCACATTCCCTGTTATAAAGGCAACAAAGTTGCCACCGGCAACAGCAGCAATGACTGGCTAAAAATTCAGACATAGTAAGAGGGGTCCTGATTCTTTTCACTGCCTACTTTCCCACTTCACTGCTTCTAGTTCCCCTCCTGGGACTGTTCTCAGCCAGTCTATCCACCTCAACAGGTGACAGCTGCCAACAAATAGCATTATAATGAATAATACTGGGTTAATAAATTGCCTCATTCATAAATGAAAACATACCTTTACAAACTGAATGGGTATTCTAACAAACGAATGAACACAGCCCTGCACCGTAGGCAGGGTTATTAGGTCTTTGCAGTTTTTATCTGGGAAAAATTAGAGTGTGTACTCTCTACTCAGAGTGAAGCCTACCAAAATATTTAAAACTGCTTTATTCATAACCTTACTAGAGTATATGACCTGCAATGCATTTATACCTAGAAATAAAAATCTGATTTCTGAGCTTACCTGAGCCTGAAAATAAAGATTTCCTATCTAGCTCTGATTTAAAAATCCTGTATCAATGTTATATTTCACAAATGTCTCTCATTTGTAAAATGTAATAATTTGATTGCTGGCTCGGTGCCTATAGCTC
>NW_003852788.1:130455-135065 GCF_000181295.1 Otolemur garnettii
AAAAAAAAAAAAGAAAGCCAATTAAAAACCCTCTGAAAAACTGGCCAGATACCCATCAGTAACATTCCTAATCTGTAGTAAGTAATGAAGGTAACTTCCTGACAGATCTGGGAGTCAAATATGCTTGGGAACCTCAAGAGAAGAGAAATTTACCCAATGCATACAAGTATCTAATGGCACAGATGAAACCTGGGCTCATGAAAGACTTCAAGTCTAACTGAAATCCCATACAAAGAATTCCATTAAAGCCAATTTTAAAGGAAGTCTAGATGACTAATAATTAATTATTCTTACTTCGCTTTATGCAAATAATCAGTATAATGAAAATACAGTTTATTCTAACAACTGAGTTAGTTCTGCTATAATTTGTCTTTAATAAAGAGAAATTGAAGAAAGGAAAGAAGAGAGAGGCTGTAACCCACCTGTATTAAATCCCAACCTTGTCTGTACTGTCAACTCATGAAATGAGACATAACTGTTTTACTAAATCAATCTGTTAAATGGGACTAAGAAACTGGCCAAAAGTATTACAAAACAATGTACATAAACTAAGTCATAAGGACAGGAATTGGTAAACTCTGCCAGAAAGCAAAGCTTAATTAAATACAACTCTTGACATCGGTATTGTTCAAAGAGACCTCTGTCAATTCTCTACAATTTAGCAGGAATGCCTAAAAGAACTGAAAAGTAACAAAAAAACTTCACTGAGAGAATTAACCATATTTTGTTTACACCATCATCTTAACCACATGCACAGGAATGTAAAAATGAAAAGAATTCTCACCTGGAGTCATCACAGCTGGCTGAATAAAACTTCACTGCTCCTTAACTTTTAAGATAATCAACATGCCCTACTCCAGCCACATTGGGAGCTGGCTGGTCAATGCATGGCTGAAGCCTGAGGAAACTCCTCAAGGAACTTATCTTAATTAAACTTTGGACTTTAAGGGGAGGGGGTGAATGTCACAGGAAAACATAAAAATTAGCCCAACACCACGATACTAAGACCTGAAGAGGAACCATGTACCAACCCTCTAGCCAAGATTCCACTTCTGCCCTAAATCCCCAAGGAGTAGGACCCCTTCCTTAAGATAAATTAAAGATTTAATTCCCAAGAAGAGGAGTGGGAAATATTACAACCCAGCCCATTCCCACTCCAACCAGTATTCAAATCTGCTTACTGTATACTGTTTGAATCTGCCCACTCTGCCAAGTTTTCCACTCAAAGGTCACCTCCCCACCAAAACCAAAAACTCAGGAAAGGCTTTCTCCAACTCTAGATCTGGTGGTAGAGGAGGAGGGACACAGCTGATCCTGGCCAGTAGCAAACACTTGTCTAATGAGTCACATTTCCACTGCTCCAGATCACATGCTGTATCCAGCTCACCAACTCTCACTGTGCTCCCTACGCTACTATTCCAGGTAAGGTCCCAGTGCCAGGTATGGCTGGGTACTTTTACTGTGAGAGCTTGGCTGAACAAATTTTTTTTTTTTTTTTTTTGAGACAGAGCCTCAAGCTATCGGCCTAGGTAGAGTGCCTTGGCATCACAGTACACAGCAACCTCCAACTCCTGGGCTTAAGCAATTCTCTTGCCTCAGTCTCCTGAGTAGCTGGGATTACAGGCGCCTGCCACAACACCTGGCTATTTTTTGGTTGTAGTTGTCATTGTTTGGCAGGCTCAGGCTGGATTTGAACTTGCCAGCTCTGGTGTATGTGGCTGGAGCCTTAGCTACATGAGCTACAGGCGCCACCCTGAACAATTCTTCTGGTCTGCCATCCTCCTCCAACCCCAGCCAACAAACTTCTAATATAACTATAACCTTTCCAACAAAGTGTGAAATAAAATGAAATATTCAGCCTCCCCAGCTGACTGAATGGATCCCCCTTGAGTCAAGGATATTACACATAGTAAGCTAGAATATTGTGCACTGATATTTATAGATGTCAACGAAGTATACCTTAGAAAAGAGTAAATAAAAAACAATGTAGAATCATATGCTTTATGTTTAAAAAATTTGTGTATTTATAAATTCATGCAAAGTATCTGGAAGGATAAATACTATTAATAGTGTCTTCTAGGAATGAAATGAGTTTGGAGGAAAAGGGAGATTTTCCCCCTCATAATGACTAGTATAAGTTGAATTTATTTTATTTTCATTTTTGCTGACTGCTTGGAGTTTATTTTCCAGTTGGTGTAAGGTGTAGAGTTACAGGGTGATAGGAAGCTGTGTGTGCTTGGGCAATAAAGGCCAGGGCTCTCACTGCCTGCTGCCATCAAAGAACAGACTTCTCTCCCAATTGCCACAGCCTAGTTACATGGGTGATTAATATTTTGCTTGTTGCTTTTGTTTTTTGAAACAGAGTCCCACTCTGTTGCCCTGGAGAATGCCATTGCATCATAGCTCACCACAACTTCAATCTCCTGCATTCGAGTGATCATCTTGAATGAATCTCCCAAGTAGCTGGGATTATAGGCATTCACCATTATGCACAGCTATGTTTTCTTTTTCTTCTCTTTGTTTCTTTCCTTTTTTTTTTTTTTTAAAGACAGAGTCTTACTATGTTCCCCTCAGTAGAGTACTGTGGGGTCAGAGCTCACAGCAACCTCCAACTTTGGGCTTAAGCGATTCTCCTGCCTCAGCCTCCCATGTAGCTGGGAATACACGAACCCGTCACAATGCCCAGTGATTTTTGTTGTTGTTCTTGTAGTTGTCATTGTAGTTTAGCTGGCCCAGGCCGGATTTGAATCAGCCAGCCTTGGTGTATTGTATGTAGCTGGTGCCATAACCACTGTCCTATGGGCACTGAGTCTAGTATTTCTATTTTTATTTGAAACAAGGTCTCACTGTTGCTCAGGCTGATCTTGAACTCCTGAGCTCAAGCAATCAACCTCCTCGACCTCCCAGAGTATTATGGGCATCACCCACCCACAGTGCGCAGAGAATAACATATATTGTTATAGAATGACGATGTGCTACATACCTCATTCCTGAATATCGCCATGGTCACATTGGATGTACTCAACTGGGGAAGCTATGCACTTATGTCAGTGCCAGACGTACCCTTCAAAGCAACTTTGAAACTCTTTTCTGGAATGTCCATCAGAGGTGTGTTATTTCACTTGATGATTTGAATGTCATTAAGTGTCTTTTTTATCTAATATTTTCTCTATGTACCTTTAAGAAAAAAGTCATTCAGAGCCAGATCAGGTGGTGTTCCACTAGTTATCCATTTACTTATTAAAATTCCCTCATAGTGTCAAGTAAACTACTTCACTTTCATGATGCAAGGGCATCAGTTGGTGGCCATGATTGTCCTATTTCTCTATCAGCATTTCCTTGGTCAGTTATGCACAGTCAAACAAAGATTATGACAGCCCCCTTTCAATGAATTTTTGCTAGTTCTGCTCATTCCTGTCTGCCCTGACCAATCTTCATCAGTGATGCTTTGTCTCCTCTCAGAGAAATATCTAATCCATTTGTACACTGCCAATTTGTTTATCACCTTATCTCCCATGAACTTGGGGTAGCATGTCCCAGATATCACTTCTATTCTTGCCAAGTTTGACAATAAAATTGCAAATATTTGTTCATTACTCTAGCTCATGCTCTGACATTGTCATGACACACAGAGACATGCAAAAATAATACTAGACATATCACAACAGACACCACCACACTTAGACAAAAACAAAACCCTGAGATACTAATGTGAAAATATTACGTAACTTTGCTGAGTTGTTTGTACAGTGCTGCTAATGTAAGCACAAGGTGGCAAGTTCAGAAGCTCAGTTCTTAGACCTCATATGTATTTCTTTATAATTAGAAAAAAAGAAAAGTGTTGTTACCATTTGATATTTGCACAATAGATACATTTTCATCTTTATTTGTAGCATATATTATTTCAGAGCACAAACTCGAGAAAGCAAAGAGAAAAAATTAACACAAGGAAATCACTCCTGCAAAAAGTGAGATGAGTATCTTGGCATGATAGAAAACATTGGTAGTGAAAACTAGTGAAGGTACAGCACTGCTCCAGCTCACTTGATAAACCTAGTACCTGCTAAGGGAAACCACAGGACAGGGAAAGCCAAGGATTACTTCTTTCCTCTCCCAACCTCCTATTTGTTCAAGTCTCCTATCATCAAGTAGAAAATGGACTCAGAATGGAATGTGTACCCCTGGGGATTTAAGCAGAGAGACACAGAGAAAAACACCAACTAACTGTACATTAAAGGTACATTAATCAAAAGAGTCTATGGGTTAGGTACCATTAGATGAGTGTCCAATACTACTTCATTGACTGCCCTTAGGTCTTGGACAAACCTATTTATCTATTTCAGGCTTTTTAATAAAAATAAAAGTATTTGGGTGGTACCTGTGGTTCAAAGGAGTAGGGTGCTGGGCTCCATATGTCAGAGGTGGTAGGTTCAAACTCAACCCTGGCCAAAAAAAAAAAGAAAAAGAAAAAGAAAAAAACTGCAAAAAATAAAAATAATGGTTTGGCACATGTGCCTCAAGCGGCTAAGGTGCCAGCCACATACACCTAAGGTGGCAGGTTTGAATCCAGCCCGGCCTGCCAAACAACAATGATGGCTGCAACCAAAAAA
>NW_003852788.1:135819-138700 GCF_000181295.1 Otolemur garnettii
TTTTTGTGGTTTTTGGCCAGGGCTGAGTTTGAACCTGCCACCTCTGACATATGGGGCTGGCCCCCTACTCCTTTGAGCC
The DNA here is from genome assembly GCF_000181295.1 of Otolemur garnettii. Classification (NCBI taxonomy): domain Eukaryota; kingdom Metazoa; phylum Chordata; class Mammalia; order Primates; family Galagidae; genus Otolemur; species Otolemur garnettii. The sequence goes on from NW_003852788.1 coordinate 135,899, forward strand.
ACAGGTGCTGCCTGGAATAACATTTTCTAAGTACTTCTTTTTTTTTTCAGGGTGTGATATGGCCAATTCTAGGAGATTTTGCTGAGAGTTTTATTTATAACTTCTCTTTTATGTTTTTAGTAAACACTCATTTGCAACAAAGTTTTGAAGGTGCTGAATGCAAAGTAGAAACACACGGCTGTGTGGTTATTGTGTTTTGGGCCTATTATTGCCTATTGGACCTACAATCAAATATCCATAATTGTCTAAATATTTAACAGACATTCTCTTTGAAAATATTTAAATTCCCTAATGTCCCACTTGCTAGTTACCTAAGAAGGAGGTTCATAGTTAACACAAGCATCTGAGAATGAAAAGCCTTCATTTATGATTCAATACATAAATTTGTTACTACAAACCAGTAGCTCAACAGAATATTAAGCGGCTATAGTGTTCAAGGAAATGGAATCTCTTTTTTGTTGGTGCTAAAAGAGCATTTAGGTAAAAGAAAGTTGCAAGTGAAGATTGAGTACAAATTATCTAAACCAGTAGTCCTCAACCTTAGCTATGCTTTGGAGTCACTTTGGAGTGCTACAAATAATACTGACGCTTGGGCTAAGATTCTGGGGGTGATCTGGGATATGACCTGACTATAAGGATTTTTAAAAACTTTCTGATGAAGCCTAGCACTCTAGGAGACCAAGGAGTGGATTGCTTGAGCTCATGAGTTCCAGGCCAGCCTAAGCATAGTGAGACCCTGTCTCTACTAAAAATGGAAAAACTGAGGCAAGAGGATTTCTTGAGCCCAAGAGTTGGAGGTTGCTGTGAGCTATGATGCCACAGCACTTTACCCAGGGTGACAACTTGAGACTCTGTCTCAAAATCAAAACAAAACAAAACAAAACTTTCTGATGATTTCAATGCTGCCACAGTTGACAACCATTGATCTGAAATTCACATTGAGTATTCTCTTCTGCAAAATAGAAAAAATCCTTGCTCCCTCCTTTCAGTACCTCACAAGGATATTGAGGGTAAAGGAGAAAATGATGCAAAAATGCTTGTGCTGTGGGTGAAAGAGCAATTAAAAGGCAAAGTATGACCAGGAAAAAAAAATGTTCTGTGGAGATTGGCAGAGCCTTAAAGGTCCATATCTCTTAAATTTGTTAATCAAAGGGGCTACATGTATTCAAGCTTAGTGATTAAGGGGTAGTGATCTGATGGCTGAGCTTCTGATTTTTAAGTAGAACTTCACTGGGTTCTTGATGACCTTCCAATAGATTCTCTCTTCCCAGATAGAGATATTTACTTGGATGTTGATTTCTTCTGGACCTGTGAACTCATCATCCAGATGCTGGAAAAACAGCTACCAGGCATGTTGAAGAGGAACCTTCATCAGAAGGCTGTTGTTGTCTGGAGAAAAGGTAATCTGGGAATTTAATTTAGACAGTAAGTCTCTCCCCTGCAAGGGAACGGGGCAATCAGGCATCTCAAGGAACTGATGAAGAACCTTTTTTCTCTAATCCAGGAAGTAAGAGGTTGAAGAAAGAGCTTTTGTCTCCTCCTTTAGAACCAGAGTGTTTAGTCAGAGGGGAGAGTGGAGTAGTAGCACTAAATATGTTTTTCCAGCATGCTCAAGTGATTCTCTTGCCTCAGCCTCCAAAGTAGCTGGGATTACAGGTGCCCGCTACAATGACCAGCTATTTTCTGGTTGTAGTTGTCATTGTTTTTTTAGCAGGCCCGGGCTGGATTCAAAAACGACAACTTTGGTGTATGTGCTGGCGGCTCAGCCACTTGAGCTATAGGCACCAAGCCAACGAAGTCTTGGCCCACAGCTTTCTATGAGGAGAGACAAGAGGGTAGACTTCCCACTGGACAGGGCCAAATTTTTGCTGGTCATAAAGGAATCACTGTCACGGACAAGTATTTCACTCTGTGGCCCTGGTAGAGTGCTGTGGCATCATGAGAGCTCACAGCACCTCAAACTCTTATGTGCAAGGAATCATCTTGCCTCAGTTGTTCCATTTTTGTTAAGAATGGCTGGTCTTTAACAACTGAGCTCAAGCAATCCACCAACCTTGGTCTCTCAGAATGCTAAAATTAAAGGCATGGACAAATATTTCTTGTGAGCAATTCTGTGCCCATCTCAGTTGGCCAGAGTTCTCTGGGCCCTGCATTTTCCCACCCAGAATTACAGTGGCAGGAGGCCTCCCTTATCAAGTGTGCCAGCCCTTCTTATTCCCAATTCCTGGGTTTCATATTTCCCTGTGGCTGGGTACCAATTTGTAGCCGTTGTCTCACCAAGTCATTATGCCCAGATGACCTCCCTGTGTCCGCTGATTTTTGCCAGTGATCACGGTGAAAGAACTGATCATTCATTCAGCGGTAGAGGAGTCTGGGATCTCTTACTCAATTTTTTTTTTTTTTTTTTTTTTTAGGGACAGAGTCACACTTTGTCACCCTTGGTAAAGTGTTGTGGCATCAAAGCTCACAGCAACCTCCAGGTCTTGGGCTTAGGCGATTCTTTTGCCTCAGCCTCCCGAGTACATGAGACTACAGGCACTGGCCAAACACCTGCCTATTTTTTTTGTTGTTGCAGTTTGTCCAGGGCTAGGTTTGAATCCTCCACTCTCGGTATATGGGGCTGGCGCCCTACTCAGTGACCCACAGGCACCATCCCTCTTCCTCAATTTTGTAAGAGAGTCTGTGAAGAGGTTGAACACAGCCTGTTCACCTTTAGATCTCACTTAAAGACAAGAGCAGAGCAAGACCAAAAGGCTTCAAAACGAGCACCAGTGATGCAGTAGGTGAAAAATCAAGTACAAA
>NW_003852788.1:140107-141297 GCF_000181295.1 Otolemur garnettii
GGGCTGGATTCAAACCCGCCACCTTGGGTGTACGTGGCTGGTGCCTTAGCCACTTGAGCCACAGGTGCCAAGCCGGCTTTCTTTTTTCTAAATCTCTGTTGTGAAAGGAAATACCATTCAAGTTAAGTCTTTTTATTTTGGAAAGGCCTGTGAGCTGGACACAGTGGCTCACAACTGTAATGCCAGCACTTTGGAAGGCTAAGGCAGTTGGATTGCTTGAGCTCAGGAATTCAAGACAAGCCTGAGCACGCTGGAGTTCCCATCTATAGAAACAGTTGGACATCATGGCAGATGCCCATAATCCAAGGTACTCAGGAGGCTGAGGCAAGAGAATCACTTGAGTCCAGGAGTTTTAGGTTGCTGAGAGATATGACACCAGGCACTCAACCCAAGGGCAACTGAGTGACTCTATCACACACACAAAAAAAGCAAATTAAATAAAGGCCTGAGAAAGTAAGGCAATGTTGTTATTTTATTTTGTTTTATTATTATTATTTTTTGAGACAGAGTCTTACTTTGTCTCCCTTGGTAGAGAGTTCTTTTGTCACAGCTCATAGCAACCTCAAACTCTTGGGCTTAAGTGATTCTCTTGCCTCAGCCTCCCAGGCAGCTGGGTCTACAGGCACCCGCCGCAACACCTGTCTATTGTTTGTTGCAGTTGTCTTTGTTGTTTTATCTGGCCCTGCCAGATTGGAACCTGCCAGCCTCAGTGTATGTGGCCGGCGCAGTAACCACTGTCCTATGCTGTTTTTGAAGGATTTAGGACCCAAGACAAACCATAATACTTCATCCAAACAGTGATCTGGGGAAGTTTGAAATCACTAAAGAGAATAAACAAAGACACAATGTCCCAGTCAGCAGAGGGCCTTTGGCGTATACGTGGGTTTTTATTTTAACTTCCATTCCTTTTCTCTTGAAACAGAGTCTCACTATGCCCCTTGGTAGTGGGGTCACAGCTCATAGCAACCTGCAACTCTTGGGCTTAAGTGATTCTCTTGCCTCAGCCTTCCAAGCAGCTGGGACTACAGGCGCCTGCCACAATGCCCAGCTATGTTTTTGTTGCAGTAGTCACTGTTGTTTAGCAGGCTTTTGTCAGTTTCGAACCCACCTGCCTCAGTGTGTAGCCGGTGCTCTAACCATAGAGCTATGGGCACCGAGCTATTAACTTCCATTTTTTTTTTTTTTTTTTT
>NW_003852788.1:145105-147483 GCF_000181295.1 Otolemur garnettii
TATTTGTAAATTCATAGGAAATGTGTGTACTCCAGAAGAATAAACACTAACTGTTAATAGTTCCTTTTATGAATCAAAGGACATTGGAGGAAAGGGGAGATTTCCTCCTCATGAAGACCTGTAGAACTTGTCTTGGTACCAGGACTGTGCTACATATCTCATTCCTGAATCTCACTATGGTCACACTCAAAGTACTCCCCGAAGGAAGCTATGCACTGATGCCAGTGCCTAGTATACCCTTCAAAGCAGTTTTGGAACTCTTTTCTTTTCTCTGAATGCCTATCAAAGCTGTTGTTGTATTAACCTTGACATTCTGAATCTCAGTAAAATGTGGGTTTTTTTCCTCAATATTTCCTTTATCTTCAGGGAACAAAAATGTCATAGGGGGCCATATCAGGTGAGTAAGAAGGGTGTTCCAATACAGTTGGACTCTCTATTCTCACTGTCAAAGACCTACACCGCTAAAGACTCCCTCACACACCTTGTCATGTAAACTGGTGCATTGTCATGATGCTAGACCCTGAGGTGGTGGCCAGGATTTTCAGTTAAAATTGTCCTCTTTCCCTATTGCATTTCCATGGTCTGCTATGCTTCCCACAGTCAGCCGAAGAGTTTGACAGCCCCTGACGTGAATTTGTACAATGTTTTCATTAGTTCTGCTCATTACAGACTGCTCTAACCAATCTTCATCAGTTATGCTTTCTCTGCTCTCAGAAAAATGTTCAATCCATTTGTAAGCTGCTATTTTCTTATGGCCTAATGACCATAATCTTGGACCAACTTGTGCCTGATTTCACTTCTACTCTTGCCAAGTTCAGTGAGAAATTTCTGAAAGTTCATTCATTACTCTAATTTAAGCCATGATATTCTGACAACAAGACACAAAAGCACACAAAAAAATGAACATCACCCAGTAAAACACTAACACATTTCAACGAGAACACTACTGTGAGGAACTGATCAACCAAAGTACCTAACCCTGCTGAGTTGTGTGTACAGTGCAACCACTGTAAGTGCACGGTGGCAAGTTCACAAACTTAATTCTAAGATCTCAAATAAATTCCTTTATAATTAGAAAAAGATTAAAAAGTATTCTTACCATAAGGTATTTGGTTAATAATTGACTTTCATCTGTATTTGTAGCATTCATTATTTCACAAAACAAATTTCTTGCAAGCCAAGAGAAAAAAATGAACACAAGAAAATAACTGATGCTAAACGTGAGATGATTATCTTTACAGAATAAGAAATATAATTGGTGAAAACAAGTCAGAACCCACCACTGCTCCAGCTCACTTTATGAAACTTAGCACTGACCAAGTGTTACCTCTCTCCTCCCCCAAGCTCCTATTTGTGCAAGTTTGCAATCAAGTGGAAAATGGACTCAGAATGGAACACGTATCCCTGGGAGAGAGAGACACTGCCGTATCCCTAAAGGCAGAGAGACACAGACTACTACACAAAGTCTATTAAAGCTTCATGTTTAAGATGGCACATAATTTGTTAAGGAGGTAGAGCTTCTGGTTTTAAGTGGACCTCAGAGTGGTCCTGAGGGCCTTCCTAGTGGTACCTTCTTCCCAGATAGTGAAGTTTACTTGAATGTTGATTTCTGCCGGCCATTTGTCCTCATCCTGGACATGGAGTAATTCATGCTGGAGGAACACCTACCGGGCATGTTCTTGCAGTACCTTCATTGGAAGTCTATTATTTTCTGGAGAAAGGTCATTTGAGTATATAATTTAGACATGTCTCTCCCGAGGAAGAGAATAAGGAAATCAGGCATCTAAAGCAACCAATGAGTCATCTTTTTTTCCCAATCCAGCATGTAACATATGTAAGAAAGAATCTGTATTCCAGCTGTCCTGTTACTCCTGTCCTTTCATAATAGGAGATAGTGGAGTATTAAGTACTAAATGTGTGGCCACAGCATTTATTAGAAAGTCTTGGTCTACGGCTTTCTGTAGGGAGAGGGTGTCAACTACCCATTGGACCGGGCATTTCTACAGACATTAGGCCAAATTGTTGCTGTCCAGAAAGGCATCATCATCACAGACTAAGAGTTACCTGAGGACAAAGCTGTGCGTATCTCAGGTGGCCAGAGTTCTCTGGGCTCTGCATTTTCCCACCTAGAATTACAAGGTGAGATTCCAGGGCAGGTTCATCCCTTAGCAAGCATGTCCTCACCTTGTACCATCAATTCCTAGGTTCTATGCTTACATGTATTTGGGTACCTCATTTTAGCCTTTGTCTCACCAAGTCCTCTTGCTTGGATGACCTCCCTGTCTGCCCTGATTATTACCAATGACCACAGTGAAAGAGCTTTCCATTGATTCAGCCTGAGAGGGGTCTGGAATCTCTTCCTGGATCTCTTCCAAGGA
>NW_003852788.1:147596-148706 GCF_000181295.1 Otolemur garnettii
TAGAGCTTTCTTAAAACAAAGAGCAGAGCAAGGCCATAGGTATATCAAAGATCCCCTACTGATGCAGCAGATGAAAACTCAAGTGTAAACACTTCCTTTGACTGAGAAAGTCATAACTCAAAATGGGCAAAGCCAAGAAGGGCATGGAGTGCCCAGTTTGTCCCATAATTAGAAATAGTCCAGTGTGACCAGAGTTCACATTTGTGAAAGAAAAACTAATGTAGTCGATCAAGTGTGGCAGGACTTATGCATATATGTTCTGTCATCTTATCTCAGCAACAAAAAGCCACTAAGTGTGAGGCGTGAATTAAAGACTCCGTGGACGGAGTGAAAATGTCAGGCAGCTGAGCAAAAGAGGCCTGTGTTTTGTCTCCTTTTTGTTTGTTTGTTTGAGAAGAGTCTAAGTCGCCCTCAGTAGTGTCATGGCATCACAGGTCACAGGAACCTCAAACTCTTGGGCTTAAGCGATTCTCTTGCCTCAGCCTCCCAAGTAGCTGGGACTACATGCTCCTGCACAATGCCCAGCTACTTCTTGTTGCAGTTGTTATTGTTGTTTTAGTTGCCCTGGGCTAGGTTCGAACCTGCCACCCTGGGTGAATGTGTCCAGTGCCCTAACCACTGTACTCTACAGGCACCGAGCCGAGGCTGGTGTTTTAAAGGACAAAGCTGGCTCCTTTTTCTCTTTACTTCAGTGTCAAGAGAATAACTGGTGACCTTGAGTAGTGGTAAGTTTAAAAATCTTGATCTCAATCCCCAAAACTAAGCAGATGCAGCTTCAGGCAGGCAAAAGAAAATATAGAACTATTTTTTTGCTTTTTCAACTCTATAGTGGCAGATTGACATGGAATATTACAACGAATATACAAGTAATGTGTAAAAGCTTTAAACAATGTCTGGGGCAGTGCCTGTGGCTCAGTGGGTAGGGTGCTAGCCCTATATACCGAGGATGGCAGGTTCGAACCTGTTCCCAGCTAAACTGCAACAAAAAAATAGCCAGGGTAAGGATGGCCAACTTTAGCGGGGCTTAGGAATCTGAAATCATGGACCACATTTCATATGGTCCCACATATGCTGAGACATGCTTTAGATTTTGTTCTTTTTTTTTTTTTT
>NW_003852788.1:149907-153447 GCF_000181295.1 Otolemur garnettii
AAAAAAAAAAAAAAAAAAAGATTTGGCCTCTCAATGATTTGGGATTTCTACATGACAGCCCTAATGGACACAGATTTTCTGATGATTAGCAAAAATTTATTCTTTTGACTTGATTATTGTCCCTTGTACCGGTGAATTTACTACTGCCATTGAAACAATGTACTTATCAATGAACTATTTGCTATTCAAAATATATATACATGGGCATTGTAGTATGCACTTGTAGTCCCAGCTACTCAGGGGGCTGAGGCAAGAGAATGGCCTAAGCCCAGGAGTTGGAGGTTTGCTGTGAGCTGTGATGCCGCAGCATTCTCTGAGGATGATAGAGGGAGATTCTGTCTCAAAAAAAAAAAAGCATAAAAAAATGCAAAAACCAAAGTCTGATAACAAAGAAGACGGTGTTATTTTAATTACAGATTCCGTTTTCAGTCAGGCCAACTTGTTCACATGCAAAATGTTCATAAATTCACCTTTGCAAATATTATGCCTTTCATGGACTACTTTTGACATACTGAAGCCCTATGTTTGTTCCAAATTCTTCTTAAACCATGACTTATTTTAGCATAAATATCGTTATATTAGGCTTTGTCCTACACAAAATCATTCTCTCTCCTCATAATGTTCCTCACCACCCGTGTTTCTTCATATTCATTTTTTCTTCACATCTCTCGCCTACATACTGGTTTCTTCTTGCCTTAATTTTTTTCTTTTTACAAAAAATTTTATCCCAGTTAAGTCTTTTCTTTCTAAAGGCCTAAAACAGGAGGCCTGTGGATTAAAAAATTTAGGGCTCTAACCTAAAGTTAAGACTTCACCCAAACACTAGGTAGGGCAGTTGGAAAGCACTAAAAGGGAGAAACAGAAACATCATCAGCCAGTGATGGACTTTAGAGCACACAGCGGGGTTGTACTTTACCTTCTGTTCTTAAGACAGAACTAGGAGAGGGAAACAGAGGTCCTGAGTATCTAGGGAGAGAGAGGAGTAGCTCTAATGTTATGAACATCACTTCATTTACTGTGACAGAGGCAGACAACTCCCCAACAATTGGCCACCCCAGAATCAGAAAGTAGACCTGTACTGAAGCTGCAGTATGCCCAACAGATTGAAAGAGTTCCAGATGGTAAATGCTGGTTCAGGGATTTCACAGGGTCTGGAAGAAGAGTGTGATCCCGTCTCCAGGAGAGGGCAATGTCACTACCAGTGCATCTCTCTAGAGGAGACTCCAACTCCTCTCAGGCTGGATCAATAACAAATGCAACAAGAGGGCATGGTCTCAGTAGAGACCCCTTCTGGAGCCATTTCTTGCCCCAGGAACCCACATAGTGAGGGAAGGCTTAGGCCTCTAGTCTTCTCACCTGAGAGTCTAGGAACTCTGTCCCTGACGATCTTCTTCCCTAGTGGTGGCAACCATTTCAAAACTGCCTTCTGCTCTTGGGGCCTGCTGCTGGCCTGGCTTTCTCTCACTGACCCTTCCTCCCCACTCTGGTTAGCAAGACCTTAAAAATCTGGTTTAACATTCTGGTTGTGGAGCCTGAGGCACCTTTTTAAGCTTTTGAATATCAGGCCTAACTGGGGAATGGCGTGCATTGTGGAGATGAAGACAGAAAGGGATGAAGCAGGGTAGGTAAGGAGCTACATCACCTGGAAAGCAAAGACAGTGTGAGACCAGTAGATGTAATAAGCAATGTGAGCAGGCAGTGTGAATTCACAATGTTTATTGTTCTATTAACTTATCTTGTTGAAGATGTGTATTTTCTTCCCAAATTTTGGCACCAAAATGTCACAATGTGGATGGGATGTCAGGTATATGTTCCCTCTTTCTTTGTTCCAGGTGCCAAGGAATGATTATTGATACCAAGACAGTGGCACAAATGAACAGAATAAGTAGATACATGTATGCAAAAGATCCAAGTTTATTAGCGAACGGTACAATCCAGAGAAGGAACACATCTTTCAAGTGGAGAAGACTCTGGGTTTAGTAAGATGCTTTGCCTTTACATAGATTTTCCAATTCTATGTTAAGTGGTGGTGGAGTAAATATTCATGATTTTTCTTGGAAGGAGCAAAAACTTCCAGAAAGGAGTGTCTTTTCATTTTCTATCCCTGCAAGGCAATTTCCAGAAGTTATCATTGTATTTATGTAGCGTGATAGAAGTGGTGCAAATTGTACCATGTTAATAGAAATAGGTCACTTGAGCTTATAGTCACATTACTTGAACCCATGATCCAAACATCCCTTTTTATGGCCTTGGCTGTATGTCCACGTTGTGGACTCTCTATTTCTGAGACTCATTTTTGTACAACAAACACCAGTTCACTTTTTGGAAGCCTTCTTTAAATGCCAGCTTGTCTTTCATGGAAGCCCCTTCTGGTCATTTTCTTCTTAGGATGGGCAAAGGATCTCCTAGTATCATCTGACACTGTCTCTCCTCAGCCCTACCTAACAGGACAAACACTACTTTAAGGCTCTGAGACATGATTGATATTTGTAGACTATTTCTTTCATATGAATTGTGATGAGAAAAGCATTAGAAACATTTGAAGACATTGTTACATTCTTCACATATATACAATTTCTCCATGAATTCTGCTATGTACTGAAATGTGTGAGTACTGGTTATAGGATTCAAACGTTCTTCACATTTGTCAGAGATGTCGCTGTTATAAAGTTTTCATTTATACAATGGTTTGAGCACACGTTAAACATTTGTTGGGTTCTTTACATTTGTAGAGTTTCTCTTCAACATGAATTCTATTGTGTACCGAAAACTTGACTACTGGCATTAGGCTTTGCCATGTATTCATACTGTTACATTATTTCTATGGGATGATTTCTCTTATGTTTAAAGGGCTGAAGAGCAGTAGAAACCTTTGCCACGTTATTCACATCAGTAAGATCTCCAATCTGAATTTTGTTATATGTAATAAGGTTTGAGTTCCAGATAAAGGAATTGCTACACTGTTCACAGTTGTGGAATTTCTCACCAGTGTGAATTCTTTTCTGCCTACCAGATAAAGGTACTACAACACTTTTTATATTTGGAGGATTTCTCTCTTGTATGATTTATTTTATCTACAGTGAGGTTTGCACATGAGTTAAAGGATTTGCCACACAGTTGATATTTATAAGATTTCTCTTCAGAATACTAATTAAAGGCTTTGCCACATTGTCATTTGTATGGTTTCTCTCTAGAATAAATATTTCATGTACAGAGAGGCCTGAGTATTGGTTAAAGTCTTTGCCACATTTTTGGCATTTGTAAGTTCTGTCTCCATAATGAATTCTTTGATGTACAGAAAGGTCTGAGTTACAGTGAAAGGCTTTGCCACATCATTAACACTTACAGGGTTTCTCTCCAGAATGAATTCTTTTATATTTAGTAAGAGCTGAATTATTATTACAGGTTTTTCCACATTCTTAACATTTGTAGGCTTTCTCTCCAGAATGAATTCTTTGATGTCTAGAAAGGTGGGAGCACCGTTTAAAGGCTTTGCCACATTGTTGACATTTGTAGGGTTTCTCTCCAGAATGAATTCTT
>NW_003852788.1:153832-154583 GCF_000181295.1 Otolemur garnettii
TAGGGTTTCTCTCCAGAATGAATTCTTTGATGTACAGAAAGATCTGAGTTACGATGAAAGGCTTTGCCACATTGTTGACATTTGTAGGGTTTCTCCCCAGAATGAATTATTTTATGTCTAGAAAGGTGTGAGTACCAATTAAAGGCTTTGCCACATTCTTGATATTTGTAGTGTTTCTCTCCAGAATGAATCCTCTTATGTATAGAAAGGGGTGAGTACCAGGAAAAGGCTTTGTCACATTGTTGACATTTGTAGGGTTTCTCCCCAGAATGAATTCTTAGATGTTCTTTAAGGCTTAAACTAAGACTCAAGGCTTTGCCACACTGTTGACATTTGTAGGGTTTCTCCCCAGAATGAATTCTTTGATGTACAGACAGGGTTGAGTACTGAGAAAAGGCTTTGTCACATTGTTGACATTTGTAGGGTTTCTCTCCAGAATGAATTCTTTTATGTCTAGAAAGGTGTGAGTGCCAATTAAAGGTTTTGTCACATTCTTGACATTTGAAGGGCTTCTCTCCAGAATGAATTCTTTTATGTCTAGAAAGGTGTGAGTGCCGATTAAAGGTTTTGCCACATTCTTGACATTTGAAGGGCTTCTCTCCAGAATGAATTCTTTTATGTCTAGAAAGGTCTGAGTTACAGTGAAAGACTTTGCCACATTCTTGACATTTGTAGGGTTTCTCTCCAGAATGAATTCTTTGATGTCTAGACAGGGTTGAGTACTGGTTAAAGGCTTTGCCACATTCTTGAC
>NW_003852788.1:154784-159709 GCF_000181295.1 Otolemur garnettii
ATGAATTCTTTGATGTACAGACAGGGTTGAGTACTGAGAAAAAGCTTTGCCACACTCTTGACATTTGTAGGGTTTCTCTCCAGAATGAATTCTTTTATGTCTAGAAAGGTCTGAGTACCAGTTGAAGGCTTTGCCACATTCTTGACATTTGCAGGGTTTGTCCCCAGAATGAATTCTTTTATGTCCAGAAAGGTGTGAGTATTGCTTGCTAAGTTTATCACAGTCTTCATAGTTGTAGGGTTTTCCTCTGCTATCAACACTGTTATGGGTACGATATTTTGATCTGTGGCTAAGACATTTGCCATCATTTTCACACTTGTAGAGTTTTTCTCCAGTAGGATGTCTCTTATGCTTAGACAGGTTTGAGCAAGATCTTAAGACTTTGCTACCTTTTTTACTTTTGTACCATTTTTCTCCAATATGAATTATCTCATATTTACTACCATGTGAGTATGGGTTAGAGGCTTTCCCATACTTTATACAGTGAAATGTTTTCCCTATGGTATATATCATCTTACATCTACTTTGATTTGACAAATGTGTGAATACTTTCAAAGATTTACTACATTGGAAGGTTTTGGTATAGGGAGTCGTTACACAGTGGTCAAGTCCACTGTCACATATTTTCTGGTACTTACACTCAGACACACCTGCCCAGTCTTTTGTTAGGTTTACATTGTCAAGTGCACAGTTTTGATATCTCCTCAGGATTATCTCTGGGAATATAATATTTGTGTCCAGATCTTGCAAATGGTCTTGCTCAGGATGGTTAGATATGGCTGAAAGAAATTTAAACAAGAGCCATTTTAGCCACTGAATTTTTATCAGAATTGAGTAAATACACACTACATATTTTATCTGCAAAATCATGCCAAGATCATTAGGAAGATGGCATAATACAGTTCACAGGCACGAATTATCTTAAAGGTAAATAAATACGGCATGTAGGAACTTGCAGCACAGCAGGTGAACAGAAGTCGTAGAGACACCACAGAGCCTAGGTGCATTGGCTCATGTTTGTAATCCTAGAACTCTGGGGGACTGAGGTGAATGGATCAATAGAGCACAGGTTTTCAAGATCAACCTAAGCAAGAGTAGACCACATTTCTCTCATAAATAGCAGTCAGGCATGGTGACACATGCCTGTAATCCCAGCAATTCATGAGGCTGAGGCAAGAAGAACTCGAGCCCAGAATATTGAGGATGTTGTGAGTGATGACAACACAGTACTCCACTCAGGGTGACAGAAACTCAGTTCCAAATAAATAAATAAACAGATAAATAAATTTGTGTGTGTGCACATAAAGTATAAAAAAGAAAAAGCTAGTAAATATTAATAATAACATATAGAGGTGCTGTGGTAAGCACTTGTAGTCCCAGCTACTCAGGAGGCTGAGGCAAGAGTCACCTAAGCTGAGAAGTTGGAGGTTGCTGTGAGCTGTGACACCATAGCACTCTACTGAGGGGGACAAAGTAAGACTCTGTCTCTAATAAAAATATATATCTGGGCACGGCACCTATGGTTGAAGTTGCTAAGGCACGAGCCACATACACCTAAGGTAGCGTGTTCAAATCTAGCCCAGGCCCACCAAACAACCATGATGGCTGCAACCAAAAAATAGCCAGGCGTTGTGACGGGCGCCTGTGGTCCCAGCTACTTGGGAGGTAGAGGCAGGAGACTCGCTTGAGCCCAGGAGTTGAGGCTGCTGTGAGCTATGATGTCACAGCACTCTACCGAGGGGAATAGCTTGAGGCTCTGTCTCAAAAAATATATATATATATTATATATATACATATATATATGCAATATATATATTAATAATAACAAAAAGAGAGAAGTAGAATAGAAGGAAGCTTGTCATATTTACCTACCACAGAACCCATCATAATAGAGTATGGTGAAAATAGAAGTAAATTCCCAAATCCCAGCTTTATCCTCAAAAGAGGACACCAGTGACACAGTGACACCAGTGTTAATCCTTCTTATTTGCAGGGCCTTTCCAGAGAAAAGTTACTGTCTTCCAAGATTGAGGGTGCTGAAAGGAGCCGTTCTATAGTCTATAAGAGCAACTGGAGGTGCTGAAACCAAAGGTAACATATTATTACAGCAGCACAGAGACTCCAAGACAACAGAAAGATTTAGGTCTAGCAAGTGATCACCAGCTCTTAAGAAATATGGGAAAATGCTTCAACTGAAAAATAACCACACATTTCCACAGGCAGAACACTGTCAGAATGGAATGGTCCTTGCTATCTCAGTACAATGTGTGTCAGAATCTTGCAGGATAAAACCATATCACAAAGTTTGCAAAATATGGCTTTTCTCATTCTCAAAAATCAGTGAAAGATTAACATGTACAAAATCTACGGTGATATAACTCAAAGAAATGAAGGAAATAATCTGTAATCAACCATAAAATATAAAGATGTCAAAATTACCTTAACGTTATCTGAATAATGCAATATAGGTCAAATGGGAATGATACAGACAACTAAGTAACATCACAAAAATGAAGATAGTGAAGGACATAAAAGCATAAATAAGCAGAAATTCTGAAGATGAAGGACACAATGAAAATGACCAAGGAGTCTCAAATGTAAGAAAAAAGATATAAAATATCACGAAGCTCACCATACTCTAGCTGGGAGAAACACAAAGTGTCCTATAAGAAAACATGAAGATCAAGGATTGAAAGAGAATCTTGAAAGCAGCAAGAGAAAATAGACGTGTCATCTCTAAGCATGCTCCTGTGAGATTACTAGTGGAGTAATCAACACAAGCCTTCCATGTCCAAAAGAAGTTGGGGGATATAGTCAAAGTGCTGAAAGAACAAAAGCTTCAAAGCACATATAGGATGTCCCGGAAAACTGCCATTCTAAACAAAGAAAAAATAAATACTTGGGCAGCACCTGTGGCTCAAAGGAGTAGGGCGCCAGCCCCATATACGGGAGGTGGCAGGTTCAAACCTGGCCCTGGCCAAAAACTGCAAAAAAAAGAAAAAGAAAAAATAAATATTTATTATGATGAACAGATGCTAAGAGCTGCCGCATAAGAAATGTCAAAGGAAGGCCCTTTCATTGACAATGAAATGATGCTAGACAACAATACTAAATTATGTAAAAACAAATAACTCTGGGAAAGAAAACTACACCTCCATGAAATTCTGTATTGTTATAATGATGGTGCACAAAACACTTTTAATCATACTTGAGAGTTTAAAGACAACAACAGAAAGGTAGCACTAAAGCTCTCCTACTGGGTCTACATGTATAATATAACAAGATGTAATTGTTGATGTAAATAAAACATTTGAGTACAGGTGTAAAAAAAAAGGAATAAAAATAAAAACTAGTAACTATTGTTATCAGTTTAAAACATATTTTGAAAATGTGTAATTGCCATGGTAACTACAATAAAAATACCTATAATCACACATTCAAATAATAAAAAAAAGTAAAGTGTGTTACTACACAAATCAATGAGACACAAGTGAAGACAGAAAAGGGAAAACAGATGCAATGATCAAAGAAAACAGTTAATAAGTTGTCAACAGGCTCGGCGCCTGTGGCTCAAGCAGCTATGGTGCCAGCCACATACACCTAAGGTGGCGGGTTCGAATCCCCAGCCCGGGCCCGCCAAACAAAAATGATGGCTGCAACCGAAAAATGGCCAGGTGTTGTGGTGGGCGCCTGTAGTCCCAGCTACTTGGGAGGCTGAGGCAGGAGACTCGCTTGAGCCCAGGAGTTGGAGGTTGCTGTGAGCGTGATGCCATGGCACTCTACCCAGGGGGATAGCTTGAGGGTCTGTCTCAAAAAAAAAATAAAAAAAAATAAAAAAAAATAAGTTGTCAACAGTAAGTTCTTCTCTGTCAAAAATTAAATAAATATCCATGGACTAAACGTCACAATCAAATGACGGACACTAAATAAAGACAGGAATACAAAAAGTAAAAAAAAAAATCAAGATCCATCTATATAGTATCTAAATGATGCGCATCTTACATGTAATGATTATAATGGAATAAAAAATTACAGGACAGAGGTTCAGTGCCTATAGCTCAGCGGCTAGGGAGACAGTCCCCTCCACTGGGGCTGGTGGGTTCAAACCTGGCCCAGGGCCTGCCAAACAAGAATGACAACTACAACAAAAAAACAGCCAGGAGCTGTGGCAGGTGCCTATAGTCCCAACTAACTGGGAGGCTGATGCAAAAGAATCCCTTAAGCCCAAGAGTTTGAGGTTGCTGTGAGCTGTGATGCCATAGTACTCTGCCTAAGGTAACATAGTGAGATGCTGTCTCAAAAGGAAAAAAAAAATTGCAGGACAGAAAGATGTTTAATTCAAATATCCATCAAATGAGAGCAAGGGAGATTATAATAAGATATGTATATGTATTTGTATACGTACATTTGTGCGTATGTCTGTATGTATATATACACACATGTGTTGAGACAGAGTCTCACTGTATTGCCCAGGCTACAGTGCCATGGCATCAGACGAGCTAAAAGCAACCTGATACTCCTGGGTTCAAGCAATCTTCCTGAATCAGACTTCTGAGAAGCAGAGACTAATGGCATATGTAATGATAGTCAGGTAATTTTATCTTCTATTTTTAGTAGAGATAGGGTGTTGCTCTTACTCAGGCTGGTCTCCAACTCCTGAGCTGAAGACATCCTCTCATCTCAGCCTCCCAGATTGTTGTCAATACAGGTGTATGACCCTGCACCCAGCCAGGGCACAATATATTTTGAGGCAAAACCTGTCTTATTTCATAAAATATACTTTAAGTCAAAATTTCCAGGAAAGGTAAAGAATACAAAATAATAATGTGGGCTCGGCACCTATAGCTCAACCGGCTAAGGCGCCAGCCACGTACACCTAAGGTGGCGGGTTCGAATCTCCAGCCCGGACCCGCCAAACAACAATG
>NW_003852788.1:160901-162974 GCF_000181295.1 Otolemur garnettii
AAAGAAAGATCAGCCTAAGCAAGGATGAGATCCTGTCTCTAAAAATAGCCAAGTGTTCCGATGGGCACCTAGTTCCAGCTACTTGCGAGGCTGAGGAAGAGGAATGCTTGAGCCCAGGAAACTGGGGTGGCTGAGAGCTGTGATGCCACAGCAAAATACAAAGAGTGACAAAGTGAGACACTGTCTCAAACATAAAATAAAATAGGTCGTGCCTATCGCTCACTGAGTAGGGTGCCAGCTACATACACCCTGGGTGACAGGTTATAAAAACCAGTATAGAAGTGCTATTATGTAAGAACAAAAGAAAGAAACCCAGGATTCTCAAAAATCATTCCCAATTAATCTGCACTTCCCTAATCATATTATGCTGTGTGGTTTCCTCCTTGAACTTTGGACCTCCGACCACTGTTATCTGTCACATTCGGTCCAACCTACCTGGGTGCTTGACTACTGTCTGGTGTGCCTTCCCCTTCCAGGGTTCTTTGCTTTGCTCCAGACAGGTGATGAGGTCTGGCTTAGAGAGAGTAAGACCTGTTTTATTAGAAAAAAAGGAACATGACTCTTGTTGGAATTCTTCAAGTGGTCATCTATTACCTTGCTAAAGTAGAGAAAAGAACACTTTAGAACATCCTGAAAGAATAATCGCCAAATACACATCCTTATATAAATTTTAGAATCTTTAAAAAGTATTTAAAGTTGGAGGATTTTTAACTCCACCACTCAGTAGTACTGACATAAATTGGTGCTAGAAGTAAGACTTAAAGGTGTGGATAACAATCTATACCACTAAATTTCTGAAATTACCATTAATCTAGTGAAGGATATAAATCAGCCCAAAAAAGGGTAAGATTAATGCCACTATAAGTCATCTTTGATATTTTCTTTTCTATACTATGATATACTTAAATTTTCCTTAAAAACAAGAAACCGGGGCAGTGCCTATGGCTCAAGGAGTAGGATACTGGCTCCATATACCAGGGGTGGTGAGTTCAAGCGCAGCCCCAGTCAAAAATGCAAAAAAAAAAAAAGAAACTGATACTCATGCAGCCAAAGAAGAAACTGAATAAAAACCTTCTACAAAGAGAGAATATGAATAGCTTAGTGTAGACCAGAAGCTGTGTATTTCAGTTCTCCTCACCTAGGAAGACCAGGTGTCTGTAGTTCTCCAACATGACATCCCGATACAAAGTCTGCTGAGCAGGGTCCAGGCAGGCCCACTCATCCACAGAGAAATCTATAGACACGTCCTGGAATGTCAACAGTTCCTGAAAAACAAACATATTTACCAAGAAGGCAGAGGGAGACTGAATTTCACTTTTAGTTAAATGAGTGAAGAGAATTTGTTCTGACTTATATGAAGGACTGGAATTACCTAATAAGGTAAGTATGGAAGAGACATATTCCCTCATGTGTTGTCTAACACGGAGGAAAGGGGACGGCATAACGTCCACAAAACTAGTGTATACACTACACTTTTTTGTTTGACACAATAGAAATGAAAGGCCACCAATACTGGCATGTATACTTTTGTGCCTTATTTACCTCATACAGTATAAGGTGTGTACATTTCATATGAAACTGTCATGATGAGGCTCTGCACCTGTAGCTCAGAGGCTAGGGCGTCAGTCACATGTACCTGGAGGGCTGGAGGGTTTGAATCTGGCCAAACAACAATGAAAAGTACAAGAAAAATAGCCGGGACTCTACAGTACCACAGTGGTTACCGCGCCAGCCACATACACTGAGGCTGGTGGGTTTGAACCAGGCCCAGGCCAGCTAAGCAATAATGACAACTGCAACAAAAAATAGCCTGGCATTGTGGCAGATACCTGTAGTCTCAGCTACTTGGGAGACTGAGGCAAGAGAATCGCTTAAGCCTAAGAGTTTCAGGTTGCTATGAGCTGTGATGCCACATGACTCTAATGGGGCAACATAGTAAGACTCTGTCTCAACAACAACAAAAAAATCATCATGGTGAGTTAAATGACACCTCTAACGTTTAAATGTGTGCAATAAAGAACTGGAGATCTTGGCTCGGCGCCTATAGCTCAACCGGCTAAGGCGCCAGCCACG
>NW_003852788.1:163984-168506 GCF_000181295.1 Otolemur garnettii
AAAAGTGCATGTGCTTCATCTCATTCTATGCAGAACTGACAGAACTTCCAGATGGAAGCTAAGCTGCACATATTCCCCTTCTTTGCTAACAGCCAATGACCCAACCTCATCCACAATGGGGATCTTGGGCATCCACATTTTCCCATTTTCAGCAGAGAGAAAGGGAACATTTTCACCATTTCAAGATATAAATTTAAGGTAGAATTTTTTAGGATGTATCAGAAGCTTGGATGAAGAGAACAGAAGGAAGACTCCACCATATATGTGAAGGAGAAGGATTTTTGGAACCCCTTGACTATTATAAGAAATCAACTTGTATTTGAAAGAAACTCATTGGGCAGGAACATCACAAGAGACGTAAAGGTTGGCAAATTCTAAGAACATGATAGTGCAGGAGAAACAGAGGGCACAGCACTAGACCTTGGACACATTTACCTGAGGAGCAATCATTTCTTTCTCTTTCTCCTCCTTGCCTTGACTTCCTTCTCAGGGGAGAGTATCTGGACATGTTACTCCTGCATCTTGATCACATGCCTTTAAAGGCATCACCCTAACCCCTGCACTACTACCACCTACCATATCCACAGACAGAGGGACCTCGAAGTACAGAAAACATTTCACCCTTTCCTGTTCTTTATCACAGGAGTCAGGGAGGAGGAGATTCCACATAAAGACCAAAGTACACGTTTCTTATTTCTTGACCTCCAGTGCCCTCCCCTGCCAGCAATGCCTGCTATGGAAATGAAAATATGGGCCCTGTGACCTCTTTCTGAAAAAAAATAAATAAACTCTATTGTCTTAAATGTACATGGAAGCTCTCATGCTTGATCCTTGCCTCACCTTAGCATCACATGGGGGCACTTAATGAAAACCATAGGATGACACAACCCAGACTCACAGAATCTGTGGGAAGGCAGAGTCACAGTTGAGGTGCTTCTTCAAACTGGCCATGAAATCCTACTGGCCTGGGCTGAGGACCACTTAGTTAAGCATCACCTCTCAAGGTTTAATATGCATACATATGCATTATGCCCACTCCAAGTATTTGATTCTGCAACAGCAGCACCTACTCTACTTCCAAGCAAATAATCACTTTATATGAACAATGCCTGTTTATGTCGTTGCTTAGGAATTTAGGAAGAAGGCCGGCCCTATGGCTCACGCGTATAGTCCCAGCACTCAGGAGTTCCAGACCTGCCTGAGCAAGAGTGAGACCCTGTCTCTAAAAATCAGCAGGTGTTTTTGTGGGCACCTCTATTATCAGCTACTCATGAGGCTGAGGTAAGAAGGTGGCTTGAGCCCAGGAGTTTGTGGTTGCTGTGAGCTGTGATGCCACACCATGCTACGGAGGGTGACCTAGTGAGACTCTGTCTCAAAAAAAGAAACAAAAATTTCACCAATTGTTTTGAAGCATTAAATAAAAATGAAGATTTCAGAATCCCCATAGGAATTTTTTTTTTTTTTGAAACACAGTCTCACAATATGCCCTTGGATGAATGCCATGGCATCACAGGTCGCAGCAACCTCCAACTCTTGTGCTTAAGCGATGCTCTCATGCTCTTGCCTCAGCCTCCCCAGTAGCTGGGATTACAGGCACCTGCCACAATGCCTAGCTATTTTTTGTTGCAGTTTTGATTGTTGCTTAGCTGGGCCCGGCCAGGTTCAAACCTGCCAGCCTCAGTACATGTGGCCGGCACTATAACCATTATGCTACAGGCGCTGAGTGCCCCCCACTCACCATAGGAATTAAGGAAGGAAAATAGTGAACAGTAAACCAATATTTCAATTTTGGTCTAGCTCAACCAGCCAGACTGCCAGATGGCAAGAAACAGTTACTATGAGACATCTAGACCTACACAGTTTCCCAAGCTCCTTTCCCCTTTCACCACCTTCTGGTCAACTGAGGAACATCAGGTGGTCTTTCTAAAGTTAGTCAGCCATCTCCCCATATTGCTCCTGAATAAACTGCTTTTTCTTTCACCAACTCTTGCATCGTGACTTTGACTTTTCAGGAAGGAATAGACATCTTGGGATCAGTTAAAATTTTGCAGGTTTTGAGTGAGTCTATGGAGTGACTTGTTTAACAATTCCCCTTATTGCTGCTGTAACTCCTTTTAGACTGTAGCAGCGCTCAGGTGGAGAAAGCAAACACAGCACAGAGTCCCCTCTGCTCAACACTTTGTAAAATCTCTGGTTCAAAGAAGACCACCAATCACAATCTTGAGGCATGGCAGTTTGCAGGCACTTTAAGTTCTCCAAAGGTGAGAGAAGGCAGCTGTGTCTAAAGACCTGGACTCAGAATTTGGACCTGCAGATTTGGGTCTGGCACATACAGGGGTACAGCCAGTGCCCTGTGTACGTTCATGAGCAATACAGAAACAGAAAAATAGGAATGAGGACAGTCTCAGTTCACATCTGTCATAAATCTTCATCAAATTTTGCTGAAGATAATTTTCCTCCCCCAGGACCCTGACCTTTGTCCAATTCTATGTCTGAGTTCAAAATCTAGCCCCTCCTTATGCCCCTTCTAAGAATTATCTGACTGCAGCATGAAACATCTCCTGACCTGGCAAATTATTTAGGCACCTTCCATTCTGCCATCATCTCCCATCTTGTTTCTACACGTGTGTGCTCTTCCCTGTCAAAGAGAGCCCTTGTGGGTGATACTTGCCGATCTTATACTTCATGCTTCCCCCAAGCAATACTTCCCGATATAATGAAGAATTCATTATAGTAGACAATAAGATGGAATGTCAATTTTATTCTCTTGGACAATAGAAATACCACCAGAACAATACCAATTACACCTCAGGAAGCATGTGTCTTCCCCCTCCACTTCCATCAACCACATCTGCTGTGGGCCCCCAGCTTTCAGGGCTCTACACATCTGTCCCTATAAAGGGCTCTTCCAAAGCTGGTGGGAACAGGCTGAAAACCTGCAGGGAAGAATTCCTGGGCCCTCAGTGATCATCTTTTGGAGCATCAAGGTTGACCTTGTCTTAGTCACTAGACTCAGACCTTTGGTTCCCTGCCAAGTTTGTTCATTTACTTGTAGATGAGAAAATATCAAGTGTTACAGAAATCCACCAAAATTCTGCAAACTCAGTGTAGATGATTATATGATAAAAGAAAACTGTAAGACACTTTTCATTTCTTATGGCAACATGAAAAGCAAAATTACCTATTTTGCGAGACAATAGTGATGTCATTTAATTATTGATACCATGAAAACAAATTATTTAGTAAACAATCATCTGAGACCATCTCTGCAAGTTTAAAGTCCCCTTCCATAGCATTTAGCATTAAACTCCACCTTCCAGATGTTACAAAACAGAACAAAGTTATCTACTGTTAAATATTCTCTAGTCTGTGTAAGAGAGAAACTCATATTTGGGAATATTCACAATTCACCAACTGATCTACCACACTTTCACGTGGAAATGTATTCATTTATATGCAGCCATGAAGCAATCCCAACTTTGTCTCTTTCTTCTTGGTATCATTGCAAAGCTAAGCCCTGGGCTTCCATCTGAAATCATCCTCAGAGACTGACATTATCTCAAAACCTTACTACTAAAGGGATCATGGTGAAACTTGCCCTTTTCCCTTAGGTTGGCTCGCTGAAAAGATCAACTCAAATTTACAGTAGATCAATAAGAGAATGGTTTATTTCCAAATACCTTGCCCATGGGCGGAACCACAAGCATGATTTCCCGAAGTCTCAGTTATAGTCAGTGGCTGTTTTTTTAATTATTATTAAATGGATAGTCAGTGACTTTTAAAGATACCTTTTAGAAGGGAGGGGAAAGAGTGGGGGAAAGTATAGGTGCAGCCTGTGGTTGCTGGGGGGAATGTGTGTTGATGGGTGGAAACAGATTGATTTGCAGATTAACCTGAGAGACAGGTCTTGAGCTTCAAATGACCTTAGGGCCAGGTCTATGTGATAAGGAGTCCAGCAGCCCCTTTTCTGATTCTAAATCAGGTTACTCAGGTTTACATAGGAGAAGCCTGTGCTTTCTGGTCAAAAATGACCTTTTCACTGAAAATATTCTTTATACCAAGGAATCATATTTTGGTGTGAAATTTACTTAGCTCCTTCCCTACACTCACTCAAAGAAAAAAGATAAAAACCATCTTTTTTAATTGAAATGGAATGTATTGCTCCATATTTAATTCCCTTTCCTGAACTCCAGTTCTGTCTTGCATTTTCAGGAAAATTTTCTTATTCTTTAAGTTCTATTGATATATTGCATTTTACACTTAATGAAAAATTGAAACTGAAAGAAAGAAACAAAACTTTTCAAGGTTCATTGGTGACTGAAATACAGACTTGCCTCACTCAAGTAAGGTCACCCTATCTATTGCTTGAGACTTCGTCCCACCCTCAGACTGTTCACAGAATTGCTCAATGGCCACCCTCCCAGGAGAAACTGCACCCTAGTTTTCAATGCATATGAAGTGTGAACTGTGTTTCAGGGTTTTGGGGGGGTTTTTTTGGTCGAGATGGAGTCTTACTTTGTCA
>NW_003852788.1:169499-172168 GCF_000181295.1 Otolemur garnettii
CCCGCCACAATGCCTGGCTATTTTTTGGTTGCAGCCATCATTGTTGTTTGGCAGGCCCAGGCTGGATTCAAACCCACCACTTTAGGTGTATGTGGCTCGCCCCCTAGCCACGTGAGCCCACACATGGGCTAATTTTTCTATTCTTAACGAGAGATGGGTCTTCCTCTTGCTCAGGCTGCTCTCTAACTTCTGAGCCCAAACAATCCACCCACTGCAGCTTCCCAGAGTTCTAGGATTACAGGCATTGTGGTAGAGACAGACACCCACACAATCCTTTTAAGCTATTTGTGAACTTAGAATGCCCTTGAAAATGCCTCGAAATAAATTATTAAATTACTGGTCCAGATTTTCAGCAATGTCTAAACAAAGCAAGTTAACAGGAAACCATTAGGTGAATGGGGTTATTGGACATCAAAAAGCTCAAATGTGTATGTAGAAAGTGAAATTTCTTGGTTTTCAGCTAGAGCTTACACAAGGTAGTCTATTAAAAAATAGAAAGACAGGCTTAGCACAGTGGTTACAGTGCCAGCCACATGCAATAATGCTGGCGGGTTCAATCCCGGCCAGGGACAGCTAAACAATGACAAATGCAACAAGAAAACAGCCCAGCGTTGTGGCAGGGACCTGTAGTCCCAGCTACTTGGAGGCTGAGGCAAGAGAATCGCTTAAGCCCAAGAGGTGGAGGTTGCTGTGAGCCGTGCTGCCACCACACTCTACTGAGGGTGACATCGTGAGACTCTGTCTCAAAAAAGAAAAAAGAAAAGAACATCATATTTCCCAAACCGTGAAACAGTTTTGGGGACTTCAACATATGGCAAGTTTCTCCCAGGTATGGATTCCTAACTATGGCTTAATTCTTAAACCCTTGTATGAGGCCTTGAAAATACAGGAAAATGCACCTCTGTATTAAATTAAGAAGTGCCACAAGTCCTGCAGAAACTTAAACAAAGTCTCTCTAAGGCCTCTGCTCTTGGCCTGGCTAATTTATTTCTATAAAGTGCATGAAAGACAGGGGACAGGAGTTTGGCCTTGGAGCAGTGACACAAAAAATTGGCACTATTCCCAGACCAATCACATATCTGTCTAAACTACTAGAATTTACAGCTACTGGGTGGCAACTTGTAATCTTCTAAAAGAAACTGAAAAAGTCACCTTGGGACAACGGACTACAGCTTATGTCCCTCATCAAAGTCTTGTCCCTACTTTATTTTGTCTTTTTTTTTTTTGCAGTTTTTGGCTGGGGCTGGGTTTGAACCTGCCACCTCCGGCATATGGGCCTGTGCCCTACTCCTTTGAGCCACAGGCGCTGCCCCCTACTTTATTATTTATTTATTTATTTATTTTTGTGTAGAGACAGAGTCTGACTTTATCACCCTCAGTAGAGTGCCATGGCATCACACAGCTCACACCCATCTTTAACGCCTAGGCTTAGGAGATTCTCTTGCCTCAGCATCTCGAGTAGCTGGGACTACAGGCGCCCACCACAATGCCTGGCTATATTTTTTCTTGTTGCTGTTAGGCCAGTGCTGGGTTTGAATCCACCACCCTTGGTATATGGGGCCATCCCCCCAACCACTGAGCCATGGGTACCACCCATCTTTTCCCTAATTTAGCAAAAAAGAAACTTCTAGTTCACTGTCCGTAGGATGAGAAGAGATCAAATTATATTACTTAATAACCCTGAAATACTGTTAGAAGTGACAGCTGGACTGAACCCAGCCAACTCTACTTCCCAACCTTAATCAAGAACCAAAGAACAGTAACGTCTAGAAGTAATTGAACAATTTGTTTCTAGCCAAGGAGACCCATCAAACAACCCTTCTGAAGAGGTAGACTGGATTCCAAGTATAGACTGCAGCAGTTTCTTTGAAAAAGGAACACGAGGCTTGGTGCCTGTGGCTCAAGTGGCTAAGGTGCCAGACACATAAACCTGAGCTGGCAGGTTCGAATCCAGCCGTGGTCTGCCAACAATCATGACAGCTGCAACCAAAAAATAGTCAGGCATTGTGGTGGGTGCCTGTGGTCTCACCTACTTGGGAGGCAGAGGCAGGAGAATAGCTTTAGCCCAGGAGTTGGAGGTTGCTGTGAGCTGTGATGCCACAGCCCTCTACCCAGGGCAACAGCTTAAGGCTCTATCTCAAAAAAAGAAAAAAGTCAAAAAGAAAAACAGTAAACATTTATATGGATTCCAAATTTTCTTACCTAATTCTTCATACTCAACATGGCATATTTGGGCGGTGCTTGTAGCTCAGTGAGTAGGGCGCCGGCCCCATATACCAAGGGTTGTGGGTTCGAATCTGACCCCTGCCATACTGCAACAAAAAAAATAGATGGGCATTGTGGCGGGCCTCTGTAGTCCCAGCTACTCAGGAGGCAGAGGCAAGAGAATCGCCTAAGCCCAGGAGTTGGAGGTTGCTGTGAGATGTGACGCCACGGCATTCTACAATGTCCTTCTGAAAAACATTGTCCCCTATTATGGGCTTCCCAGAAGCCTTCAAAGTAATAATGGTCTGTCTTTTACGGTAGAAGTTACACCACTGCAGGTAAGCAAATTTTTCAAAATTCACTAAAAATTGCATGTAGCCTGGAGACTTCAATCACCTGGAAAACGTAAAAAGAAAATAAATCGGCTCGGGGCCTATAGCTCAACCGGCTAAGGCGCCAGCCAC
>NW_003852789.1:0-1574 GCF_000181295.1 Otolemur garnettii
ACATGGGATGAGTATAATAAAGTAAATTATTAATTAAAAAAGCAAAATACACAAGGATAATATGATTATAGAAAGTAAGGAAATGTTAACAACTTTAAATACAGATATACTGAATTTGAGTTGTCAGTAATATTCATTGACTTCAGAAATTTATTTATGATCAGCTCATGGGGAACACCTCTACCCTTAAAATTTAATCCATGTCTCTCATCAAATTTTATGGAGACTTGGGTCAAAACAGTCAACAGAGTGAAGATGAATTAAATAAAAATCTGCAAACCTTATTTCAAAGATGAATGTTTATAATCCTTGAAATCATAGCAAGATACTGTCAGCATTCAAGAGAATTTAAGTAGGATTAAGTATTTGATTATTTTTTAAGGAATAATCTCAACTTTGACAAAAATAAAATATAAGAAAATAAAAATCATTTATATGTCCTGACATGACAACTACATTTATTTTACAAAAGTGAAAATCTAAAGTCTTTTTTTTTTTTTTATAAATTCAAGGAACAAGTGACATTTTGTCATATGGATATATTGCATTGTGGTGAAGTCTAGGTTTTTACTGCGCTCATCACCTGAGTAACATGCACTGTGCCCATTAAGTAATTTCCCATCCCTTACATTCTCCCAGCCTCCCTCCCTCTGAGTCTCTATTGTCTACTACTACACCCCCATGTCACTGTGTACATAGTATTTCACTCTCACTTATGGCTGAGTTATTTCACTTAAGATAATGGCCTCCAGTTCCAAATATGTTGCTAGAAAAAAAGTGATTTCTATGTTCATTTTGGTCAAACTTATGAACTGTTGTTCACAAGATAAAAAATAATTTTATGTTTGTTGTTTGTTTTAGAGAATCATTCCTTTCATTGAAAGACAGAAACCAGAATCGAAGCATTCACAAGTTCTACCATTCATACATTAATATCCATATTCATATATGTATGTATTTATCTATTATGTTGAAGGAAATATACATACAGAAGATGCACAAATAATTACAATGTAGACGCTTGAATGTCTACTATCCAAATATGAACAAGATTAATACCTAGGATTCTCCACATATAGTAATAATAAAGTACGATTCAATTTCTATAAGTTAAAAAGTAAAAGTAAACATTCAGGCAAAAGCAAAATACATTCTTAAAGTTGCCTTACTAATGTTAACTAAGTAAAAATTTTATTTTTACATTTAAAATGTAGATGATGTTTCAAATGACAAACATATTGGTTTT
The DNA here is from genome assembly GCF_000181295.1 of Otolemur garnettii. NCBI lineage: Eukaryota > Metazoa > Chordata > Mammalia > Primates > Galagidae > Otolemur > Otolemur garnettii. The sequence goes on from NW_003852789.1 coordinate 1,247, forward strand.
CATAATAATTTATTGTTTATTATTTTGGAAAAACTTAGAATCAAAATTTCATTTTTTATATGTTTAGTCTAATTGAACAATGCATCAGAGAGAAAATTAAGTTCTATGCTCCATTCCTTTCATTTATGTGTTCAACAAACATCACCGAGCATGTGCTATGTACCAGGCACTGTCCTAGTCATTTGGCTTACACCAATGAACAGAGTAAACATGTCCCATTGTGAACGTAAATCTTGGATGGATAATGACAAAACAATAAATATAACTCATGTGTTTATTATTTAATATACCAGAAGATGAGAAGTGATGTGCAAAAAAATAAAAAATG
>NW_003852789.1:6143-7044 GCF_000181295.1 Otolemur garnettii
TACTATGAATTCTACCTAGAGTAGACTGTATGGGCCAAGATAGAAACAGCAGTTCTATTTAGGTAGATGATACAAACATTCAGGTGAGTGTGCATGATTAATAGACCATCTTTTTAGTTGTTAAAATGGCAATATTTAACTAGATTCTGTATATTGCTGGTCAGATTGAGGAATGCAGTATCATTTGAGAGAAAGAAAGTAAATGATGTGAAAATTTTAGGTTTCAGCAACTGACAGAGCTATAGAACATCACGTATTAATATGGTGAAGTCTGGGAGGAGGAAATATCTGGGGAAAGGGGAACCAAAGTTATCATATCTAGTATGTTAGTTTTGAAACTATATTATATATCCAGGCAGAGATTTTAACTAAGAAATTATATTCAGCTTTCAATTTCAGGCAAGAGATCCTGTTTTAAAATATGAAGTTAGTAGCTGTAAACCAGAGACATAGAAATTTTAAAAAGTATAAAACCGTTTAGTTGAATGAGAAGCCTATTTTTCATTATTCTTAGCACCATCTTAATTATTACAAATTCTTCGATTATCTGGTAGGTAGTGTCTCCTACTTATTTGTTAGCATTCATTTAGTTATTATTAGGCCTTTATATTTCTGAATAAATATTAGAATTATGTTGTCATTTTCTCTGAAAAGTCTCTAGCAATTTTGATTATCTTAAAAACATTTTTCTTTTCTGTAGCTTACTTCATTGTGAGAATACAGTGTGTAATACATATACTATACAAAATGCATATTAATCAACTGTTCATGTTATTGGTAAGGCTTTTCTGGTGAAGAGCAAGCTATTGATAGTTAAGTTTCTGGGGAGTCAGAGTTATATACAGAGTTTTTGCCTTTGTGGGGGGTAAGTACCCATAACTCCTGCATTCTTGAGAAGTCA
>NW_003852789.1:7524-8820 GCF_000181295.1 Otolemur garnettii
TTTTTTAAGTGAACAAATATAGCAATGTCTAGGAGACTAACATATTTTAAAAACGGAGACTTCTCAATGATAATATGAAGGTACAAGGATATATTTTAAAAAGTATTCCTTCCATCTTTTTTTTAAACTCTATTTTAATTAGAGTCCCTGTAATTTTGGGTAGTTATAATCTCCAAAATATTTTAAAATACTTTTACAGACTTTTTATCATTACCTATGGAATTATCCAACTAAGTGATTTTAATAACTTAGTTACAGTTTCGATCAACCTAATTGAAAAAGTTAAATATTAGCTAAGCTTTATTTGAGATTAATAGGGCCTGCTTCATTTCTCACAAAATGGTTCAGTTGAAATCTAAATATTTTGCAAATAATTTTATTGATCTCCATAAACATATTTCATTTTGTTCATTATTCAAGTAATATTAAATTCCCAAAAGTCTTCTTTCTCCTGAGAAAGTGATCATGGTGAGAGAATTTGAAGCATCCCACAGTTGTATCCAGTCAGGTATTTCCCCCACCTGAATTCTTTCTTTATGGTAAAATCCCATTTCATATGATTCAAAATGATGCAATTTACCAAGGGAAAATAAAATCCCCATATGTATATACCTTTGCATTTAAATTACTTTGTTTGGTATTTATTTCCTGCTTCCACAGGCAAATAATTACACATGGAAAATATTTCTTATTTTAGGATTTATTCCTTTATCTTAAACATTCCATTTGTGACAAAGGAAGGAATCCAAAATTGTATTTGATTAGTTTCCTATTGTTATTGAGCTAATGATTAATCACCAGGAAGGTAAGCTGACATTAAAAAAATGGATGTTTTCAAACATGATGTCAAATGCACGACTCTAGATTATCTCAATGCTTAAATCTCTGGTCAAGGTGTCAGAGAATCTTCTAGTATTTTTAATGTCTTGAAAATATGACAATTCTGTTATATGGAAAAAGTGTATCTCTAACTTGGCTATGTTTACAAAGGGCTATGAAGATAATTATTTGAATTGCATTACCATAGCATCAATGAAAGAAGAAATTCAGCCTTATTTCTACTTTTTTACTTATGTTATCAGCTTTTTACAGTTTTATTAAAATGGGCACTTTCCTTCAAATAATGATAAAGTAATGAAATTGTGTTACTTTAAGACTGATAAGGATAAGGTAAGGCGGCTGTGAAATACTAACCGTGGATGTTGTTGTTATCTAGAAATTCTTATGAAATAATTGTTTATCAAAAGTTAATTCAAAAAAGCCAATTCAATACCACATTATTATCTAATCAAATAT
>NW_003852789.1:11353-12840 GCF_000181295.1 Otolemur garnettii
TTTACATCTGGATATTTGGTATCCAGAAGGGCTCAGTATCACATACAGTGGCAAAGACGAAAATGACTAATCAAAAATTCAGAATCATATTTATAAAGAACAGATTTGTTGGGAGGGTCATGTTTGATCAGGGAGACCCTATGTTAGCCTCTATTCCATCCCAGATTTCCTGTACTTTCAGAATAAAAACTGATTTTTTGCTTTTGGTCATTGGAGAAAGTCTAAACAATACAAAAATATGTTAAGGAAACTTGTAAAGAAACTTATAATTTTATGGAAATTTTGAAAATACAAGATTGGCTTACTTACGTTGAATATACTCTGTATATACCAACAGTTAAGCTGTCTGGTGAAGCTGGAAACACCCATTTAGAAGTGTTGATTAGGTAGCTACAAAGTCAAACCAAACTGGTGAAGATAATGAGCAGGGATATGATGCTAAATATTGATACAAAAGTTTTTACTAAAATTAAATGAATTCAAGTACCTATAATTTACAGAGGAAAGCATTAACCCCTGAAGAAGAAGAGCTTAATATCACAAAACAGAAACTGGCTATGTGAGGCTAATTTAAAATACAAGCAGAAATTCAATAAGATTACTATTCTATCAAGATTTTGAATTTATGCTCTGTTTGTCTCACAAGTTTTAAGTGCTTTTTCCTATTTTTCCTAAAACTTTTGTCTTACCAATGTCCACTTGTACCAGCACAAAGATTCTCAAACCTCTAAGTATCATGTATAACTTTACATAAATATCAACTAAACCATGTTGTTAGCGCCCTAATGGATTATTCCACCAGAAATATAGCTGTACTCTACATTCACAGGTAGTGTCTGCTTCTAGATTACTAAGGTTTTTTCCAGATGCACATTTTTTTAAAATTCCAGAAAAAAAATCTCCCAACCATAATAAAAATTTAGTATACTGCCTTGTTTATATTATTTTTTATAGATTTATTTACTTTCTAATCTTACTAACATATTCATTTTTAAACTAAAAATGAAGATTGAATATACAAAAAAAGAAAGAAGTCAATACTTCCAGATTTGCAAGTGTTCGAGTCAAAATAATATAGTGCATTTTATTTTTTTAATTAATTAATTAATTCTATTTATTTATTTATTTATTTTGAGATAGAGTCTCAGTTACTGCGGGGTTGAGTACTGTGATGTCATAGCTCACAGCAACCTCAAACTCTTGGGCTCAAGATATCCTCTTGCCTCAACCTCTCAAGTAGCTGAGATTATAGACATGTGCAATAACATCTGCTGTTTATTCTATTTTTGGTAAAGATGTGGGTCTCATTCTTGCTTAGTCTGGTCTCAAACTCTTGAGCTTAGGCAATGCACTTGCCTCAGCCTCTGATAGTGCTAGGATTATAGGCATGAGACACTATACCCAGCCTAACCTAAGGTATTTTGAAAATCTATTCACTTAGGGTACAACTCCAGATTTCAGGTTTAGTATAATTGAAATATATCTTT
>NW_003852789.1:13455-19450 GCF_000181295.1 Otolemur garnettii
AAAGCCTAACTCTTTCAGCCAATTTTCAGTTAAAGACTCTCTAAACCCACCTACAACCTGTAAGCCCTTGCTTTGAGATGTCCCACCTTTTGGGGCCATACTAATGTATACTATCCATGTATTGACTTTTGACTTTATCTATAATTCCTATCTTTCCAAAACATATAAAAATAAACTATAACCCCACTGTCACAAATCCATTTACTGAAAGCTTCTCAAGTGTGGCTCTGGGTCATGGTCCTCAAATTTGGCACAGAAAAAAACCTCTTTAAATTGTTTTACAGAGTACGGCTTCTTTTCCATTCACATAGTGAAATGTAAAAACAAAATAAAACAAAGCCTTCAAAAAGCATGAACAATATAACGATAGTGAAACAAAGATTTATGAATTGACCACCTGTATAACCACCTACCAGTTTAAGCTACAGAACAATGTCAGCACTATCAGAATCCCTTTGCATTCCCATTTTCAAACAAAAAGTCCTCCCTGAATATGTATGTATACACTATCATATCTCATAGAAATGTTGTTCATACTTTCCCTTATAATTTTAAATTTGAAAAAAGTATCTTTACCATAGGCTGCTTTTAAGTGCATATTCTCTCATGCTATTTGCTGTGCTTAGCCTCTTTTATTGAGATTTATATTTGCAAGATGCATTCCTGTCTCCATATTTCATTTTTATTCACATGTAGTATTTCATTGTATCATATCATCACAATGTTGTTTACCCATTTCAGTGCTGGTGGACACCCATTAGGATTCTATTTCATGCAGTGCCGTAATGGAGATTGCTGTAGAAATCTGCTGGTCCTCTGTGCAAGAGCTCTGACTGGTTATACACACAGAAACTACTGGGTTATAGGACAAGTGCATTTCCAAATTTAATAGATAATACCAAAGTGTTTTCAAAGATTGTAAAATTTGCACTCCATAAGAAGACTTTGGAAAGCATAATGGTCAAATTTATGGTCCATACTTTTTAGGCATACACATAAGAGTGTATAAGTATATTAAGTAAATATGTAAGTATATAAATAAGTATATATAGGTTATACATACTTATATAAGAATACTTTAGTATAATTATATATTAATATATTTATATAAGTATATATAATTACATATATATAATTTATACAACTTATATATGTATATATATACTTATATATGAATATTATTAAATTATATTTTAGTATATTTAACTATTACATTATAAGTATATTTACATATGCTCATACATTACATATAATTAAAATTACCTATGTGTTTGTACATACACACACAGGCGCGCACACACACTCACACACATATCCACCAATCCATTAGGTAATTCTTTCAAAAAGTTAAACAAATTTTCATCTCAATAACTGTACATAAGAAAGTGTCTCTAAAGCATTGTGATAACTGCCAACCTTATAGGTGCATTTTGATTTCTGGGTGCAGTTTAAATTTGCATAAATGAGATCGAAAATCTTTTTCTATTTTTTAGATTCATTTGTATTTAAATTTTTATAAAGTGTTATCCATTTTATCATTGATTTGGGAGGGTTATATTGAATTTTGGAATCCTTTATATTTGCAGTATAATTCTGTAACTGTACAATATAATTCCATCTTGTATTAAGTTTTATGTATCTATCTTTTGTTTTCCTTTAAAATGATCACTGATCTAGAGATATTTAGAAATAGTCAGATTTATCAATATTGTTTTTATAAATTATGGATTTTGCACCATATTTTTAAGGTTTTTTTTTTATTAACTTAAGTCCAGTACCCATTTGTAGTTTGTTTTGTTGTAAATGTTAAGAGTGGCATCAAATTTTATTTTTTATTTTCCTGCTAGTTGATCAGTATGACTAGCTGTACAATGCTCTCCTCTTTTTCTCTGGCAGTTTAAAATCTCAGTAAGCACACACCATTTTAATTTTTGTTACTTCGCAGTAAATTTTAATGTGCCAATATTTTCAGTTCCCATAACAGTTTATCATTTTCTACAGAATTTTTCTGACAGTTTTTGAGTGTTAATTTTGCATACAATGAAATGTTAGAAACAGCTTGACTATTTCTCAAATTTGTGAATTTATATTTTGGTATGTTACAGGAATCAGATTAAATTAAAAATAATTTTAAGATCATGTTTATTCATATATACTATATTTTACATATTATTGAAATAGAAATTAGGCCTTCTTACCTACCACAAAAATCTCACCTCCAGTGGCTTTCCTTCTATCTCCTCATCATTTTTCTCAGTTCTTTTAATCTTTATTTCATAAACTTACATATATGTACATTTTTACTCTGATTATTCTCTTTCAGCTCAGTTCTTAGAAAACCTCTTGCTTATATTGCCTCTTTCTCAGCAAACTGCCAGGGATCATATCTACATTTTATTTCAGGGATAATTTCTTTAGTCTGCTACCCAAAATTTTTATCTTCATATTCATTAGGATAAATATGTTACCTGCCCATTTATCAATTAATTAGCTGAACCAGAGTGATGTGATTCATTAATTATTTTATTGATCTCTTATTATTTGCTATATACTGGCACTGATGGAAAAAAAAAAAACCCTTTGAATAAATGCTATGGGAAAAATAGACAATAAAATTGAATCATGAATGAAGTGTGTTGGAAAGAGAAATGTGTTATGTGGAAAATTAATGCAGGTGAAGAGTGCATAAACTTAGGGTGGGGGGTAATAGCATTTTAAAGCAGTAAGACTAGAACTAAGAAGGTGACAATAAAACAAAAATATAAGCAATGCAAGTGGGTGGATCAGGTTCACAAACCTCATCAATCCTACAAAGAGGTAGAATTCTCTTTCTCCAAAGTTAAAGAAGGAATGATAAAGTGGAATGAGCCTAGGTCCATGTACTTTGAATAAGAGAACTTCTGGTTCAGAGCTTAATAGTTTGGCCTAGGAATTATTATAAAAGTTCTGACACGTATATTACAATGTCTTGTATGAAGGCACACATTTTTGGTCAGCAGATTTTTTTTTAAAATTTCAGACTAATGGGAGGATACAGATAATTAGGTTACATTGTTCCCATTTCTGAGGTAAAGTTCAAGTTGTAGTTGAGCCCTTTACTCAAACTTTTTAAACAGAGGGCAAGTTTACTGTCCCTCAGACCGTTGGAGGGCTGGACTGTAGTTTAAAAGGACAGGCAGTTGCGGCAAAAACACGCAGTGGGCCAGATAATTGTCCTTGACAGGCTACATGTGGCCCACGAGCCATAGTTTGAGGATGGCTGATAAGGGATGCACTGTATGTCCCTACACTTTGCACATTAGGCAAGAGTTTACCAATCCCCTCCTTCTTCCCTTTTCCCCTTTCTTCCTCTCTCATGTCCCACATTAAAATATACTTTTGTTTTTCTATTGTGTGGGCATGTAGATGTTTTTCTATTGGTTTCATATTAGTATTGAAAACACTGGATACTTGCTTTTCCATTCTTGTGATACTTTACTAAGAAGAATGTGCTTCAGCTCCATGCAGGTAAATAGGATGTGGAGATAAGGTAACACTTTTATACTGCAGGCAGGATTGCAAACTAAGGTAGTCTCTTTGGAAAGAAATATGGAGAATCTTCAAAGAACTAAAAGTAGACCTTCCATTTGATCCCACAATCCCATTACTAAGTATTTACCCAGCAGGAAAAAAAGTCATTTTACTACAAGGACATCTGCACTAGATTGTTTATTGCAACTCAATTGACCATTGTCAAGACGTGGAAGCAATCCAGGTGCCCATCAACCCATTAATAAACTGTATTAATTTATAAGTGATCCATGTATACCATGGAATACAATTCAGTCATAAAAAGATGGAGACTTCACATCTTTCATAGTTGATTTTTGACAAGAACATAATGGAGAAAGGACAGTGTCCCTGATAAATTGTGTTGAGAAAATTGAATATCCTTCATACAAAAGAATAAATTTGTATCCTTATCTTACATCATATACAAAAATCTACTCAAAGTAGATTAAAAATTTAAATTTAATACCTGAAATTATAAAACTATTAGAAGAAAACAAAGGAGAAATATTCCACAACATTTTTCTGGACAAAAATTTCTTTGGAAATGATTCCAAAAGCACAGGTAACAGAGGAAAAAAATAAATGGTAGTGCATGAAACAAAAAGCTTCTGCAAAACCAAAGAAACAATTTATAGAGTGAAGAGACAACCCATAGATTAAGAGAAAATATTCACAACCTATACATCTGTCTGATAAGGGGCTAATATCCAAAACATAAAAAGAACTCAACTCAATAGAGAGAAAACAAATAGCCCAATCAAATAATCCAAGAACTTAGACACTTTAAAAAAGAGCATACAAATAGGCAACAGATATATGAAAAATTGCTTATTACCACTCATCAGGAAAATGCAAATTAAGGCCATGATGAAATATTGCCTCACAACTGTTACAAGAGAGGGCTATTATAAAAAAGAAAAACTATAGCAAGTGTTGGTAAGGGTGTGGAGGGAAGGGTATCCTCTGTACTCTTCATAGGGATAGAAGTTGATACAGACATTATGGAAAGCAATAGGGAGAATTTCTTTAGGAAACTAAAAATAGAATTACTGAATGACCCAGTAATCCCACTTTAGAATATATATCCAAAGGGATTGATATCATTATACCAAAGAGAGATCTGCATTCTTAAGTTAATTGCAGCATTATTCCCAATAGCTAAGGTGAAAGCAACCTAGTGTCCATCCTCTGATGAATAATAAAGAAAATGTGGTGTGAACACAATTGGAGAACACTCAACCTTCAAAAAAGGGGTCAGCTTGTCATTAGCAGTAACATAAATCAACCTGAGGGATATAACCCAGCCACAGAAAGACAAATATTACATGATCTCAACTGTATCTGGAATCTGAAAAAAAATAAACTCTTAGAGAGTAGAATAATGGTTATAATGGTTACCGGAGGCTGGAAGCAGGGGGATGCAAAAGGGAGATGTTAGTCAAAAGATACAAAATATCAGTCAGACAAGAGGAATAATTAGTGACCTATTGTATTGTACAGTGACTGTAATAAATAATAATCCAGTATATATTTCAAAATTGCTAAAAGCGAATTTTAAATTTTCACCACAAAAATGATAGTTTTATGAGGTAATGCTTTGTTACTAAGGCTGATTTAATAATTGTATATTATAAATATACTGAAACATCAAACTGTGTCCCACAAATCTATACAATAATTATTTGGCTGTAGGAGATGCCAACATCCGAGCAAGATGATCTGCAGCTGAGGCATGGACCTCGGGCCATTCCTCCACAGGAGTTCCTTGTGGGAGGAGACCGTGCCCTCAGCACATAGTCATTGTTAATTTCTCCCCTCATCTGTGTTGTTCTGGCTCAATAAAATGCTGGTGTGGAGGTTGCTCGGGGCTACACTGAAAGTAAGGGCTAGCTCGCCTTCCACAAGCTTGTACTTCTAATCCACTTCTCACCTGGTTCCTTCCTGCGCTAACGGAGACCAGGGCCACAGGAACCCCCCAGGTTGCGACATTTGGAAATTAAAAATAAATTTGAAAAAATCTTGTGATGATTTTCACTAGAAGAATACAACTTTTCAACAATTATTTATCCCCCAAGGTGGGCAGCCCTTGCTAGCATTTTTCTCCCCTGGGCCAGTATCTTTTAGTTGGAAGTAGTAGCGTGATTCCTCCTGTTTTGTTCTTATTTCTGAGTAATGTCTTGGCTATTCAAGGTTTTTATCTAATTCCATATAAAATGAAGTATTATTTTTTCAAGATCTTTAAAGTATGAGGTTGGAGCTTTAATAGAGATTGCATTAAAATTATATATTGCTTTGTGTAGTATGAACATTTTAACAATGTTAATTCTTCCCAGCCATGAGCATGGTATGTTTTTCCATTTGTTAATATTTTCAGCTATTTTTTTTCTTACAGTTTCATAATTCTCATTATAGAGATCTTTCACATCCTTTGTTAGGTAAACTC
>NW_003852789.1:20024-22336 GCF_000181295.1 Otolemur garnettii
TGGTGTATAATTTGTTTGATGTGTTGCTGGATTCTGTTTGATAGGATCTTGTTGAATATTTTTGCATCAATATTCATTAGTGATATTGGTCTATAATATTCTTTTCTTGTTGGGTCTTTTCCTAGTTTGGGTATCAAGGTGATGTTGGCTTCATAGAATGTATTGGGTAGTATTCCGTTTTTTTCTATATTTTGGAAAAGGTTGAGTAGTATGAGTACTAGTTCTTCTTTAAAGGTTTGGTAGAATTCTGACGTGAAGCCATCTGATCCTGGGCTTTTCTTTTTAGGGAGATTCTGTATAGTTCATGCTATTTCAGAACTTGATATAGGCCTCTTCATTTCCACTTCCTTCTGGCTAAGTCTTGGGAGGTGGCGTACTTCCAAGTATTGGTTGATTTCCTTCAGATTGTCATATTTCTGGGAATAAAGTTTCTTGTAATATTCATTAAGGATTTTTTTGAATTTCTAGGGGGTCTGTTGTTATTTCATCTTTACCATTTCTGACTGATGAGATTAGAGATTTTATTCTGTTTTTCTTGGTTAGGTTGTCCAAAGGTTTATCTATTTTATTGATCTTTTCAAAGAACTAACTTTTTGATTTATTGATCTGTTCTATAATCCTTTCATTTTCAATTTCATTTAATTCTGCTCTAATTTTGGTTATTTCTTTTCTTCTGCTAGATTTGGGATTGGAATGTTCTTCCTTTTCCAGTTGCTTGAGATTTCCCATTAAGTTGTAACTTCCTCTATTTCCGTTCTCTTGAGGAAGGCTTACAATGCTATAAATTTCCCTCTTAGGACTGCCTTTGCGGTATCCCAGGGGTTTTGATAAATCATGTCTTCATTATTGTTTTGTTCTCAAAATTTGGTAATTTTCTTCTTGATCTCATCTTTGACCCATCTATCATTCAGCGTAAGGTTATTTAGCTTCCATGTTTTCATATGAGACTGCAATTTCCTGTTGTTACTGAGTTCAACTTTTATTCCATGATGGTCTGAGAAGATGCATGGGATAATTTCTATTCTTTTAAATTTACTGAGGTTAGACTTATGACCTAAGATGTGATCGATTTTGGAATATGTTCCATGGACTGATGAGAAAAATGTGTATTCAGTTTTGTTAGGATGAAAAGTTCTGTAGACGTCTGTTAGGTCCAAAAATTGAATAGTTAAATTTAAATCTAAAATTTCATTCCTAAGCTTCTTATTGGAGAATCTGTCCAACACTGCAAAAGGAGTGTTAAAATCTCCGACTATGGGGGGTGGAGCCAAGATGGCAGACTGCAGCCAGCTTTTTACAGAAGCTCCTGTCCAAAAGGAGGCTGAAAGGACAGAAGCTTAGCAAATTAGCTGATGGTTTGGAGCAGAGACAAGAGAGAAGATTGAAGAGCACACTTTAACCTTCCTGAGGCGAGCTGTGACCCCAAAAATACAACCAAAAGAGAAATCTAGGTTTTAACCTTCCCAGACTAACCCATTTGCCGGGTGGGTCCCTTGGCCCTCTTGGAGCACTGGAGCAAGTTATATCTGAGCTGCAAGCAGACCCCTCTTATCTAGCACCCAGATACATTTGAACTCTTCCATCTGAAATGGGTGCTCACTGACCTGGCAGATCACCCAAGGACTCTTCAAAATGGCACCCCGGGTGTATGGTTGAGGGGAGGTTTGAACTATATAAAACTGTATATATTCCCCACCTGCAACATTGAACTCTAAGGAGTCCTCACCTACTCATTCCGAGGTTTGGAGAGAAATCTAGCTGGACAGAAGCCTAATTTAAACATGCAAAGCCCCCCTGCTGAACTCAGATTTCTGGCTGATTTTTCAAGGTAAACTCTGGGAGCAGTGTCCTACTGGAGCGAATAGGGTCACGGACCTGGGGGACCATGAGTGACTGGGTGTAAGGTGGGGAAGGAGGTATTAACCTTCTCAGACTAACCCAGTTGCTGCGTGGGTCCCTTTGCCCTCACGAAGCGGGGCGGGCCCCAAAACTGCTTGCTAGAGTCACACGCCTCATGGGCAACAGGCTCCTACTCTGGGCAGGCCCAGTACCGCTCGCTAGTGCCGCAGGCATCCCGCAGGCAGAGGCGGAGAAATCCTCCATTCCAGGTAGACCCAAAACAGCTAAGGAGAGACACACACACCCCATGGGGGTCTGGGGAGGTGTTCCCCAGTCCAGGCTCCCAAGCTGGGTGGGCCTAGAACTGCTTGCTAGAGCCACGCTAGCCCTGCAGGTGGTGGTGGAGGGATCTACCACTCTTGGAGGGCCCAGAACTATTTGCTAGAGCCACATACATCCCTCGGACAGAGGTG